>NC_041342.1:83150-180650 GCF_004354835.1 Perca flavescens
GAGGCTAATGTCGCATTTGTCCGAAAACTCAAGGATAATTTTAATCGCTCAGGGGAAATAACTCTTAAAGGACCATCGGCTTATTGCCGATACAGAAAGAACAAAAACCTAAGAGATTTTTGGTCAGGTCCAAATTACGGCCTTTGAACCAGCCCAAATCCAAAAAGTTGGACAGTTTCTACAGACAGTATAGGACAGTTCAAAACAACACAACAAAAGAAGTCTTCAGGACTCAGACAGGCACTAATGTGCACACCAGAAATTGTGTTTACTTAATCAGGTGTGTTAAATGTACTTTACAATATGTCGGGAAACTGGGAATACATTGTTAACACGCTTTACACAGCATAGATACAATGTTGTCAACCATAGGAATATAAATAATCCTCTGGTGAGCCATTTTATTGAGCACAGTGGCAGAGTTTAAGGCGACGATTTTAGAGGCGAATCCTAGTTGGACGGTACAGGTCAGGCGTAAAACCGAGCGGAATTGGATCTCTAAATTATGGACACTGGTCCCTAAGGGCCTCAACGAAAAATAGTCGAGTCTATCCCTGACCTAGACAATTTCAACCCTAAACTTAACCTCTCCCTGCTCTGGTGCCTAATCCTAAAGTCACAGACCTGGTGCCTGACCTTAAACCGGGCCCATAATCTTAGATTAGGACCCTTTATTGGGCTCCCAAACCCTGACCAAAGGTCCTAACCTTAACCAAGACCTCTAATGGGATCCCTAACCACAACCGGGGTTTCTAACCTTTAATCTGGACCCCTAAATTGGATTTTATAACCCTAGTCTCTTTAGTCCTAACCCTAACCAATAGGGATTAGTTTGATGCACTTTTTGTGCCAAGTGCCCCCCTTCCCTGGGGGGGGGGGGGTGGAGACCAGCCCTCACTTGAAGCGAGTGCAATCAGAGACCCGCCGCCTTCGGCGACGGGCCTCTTTGTATTTAACCCCTAACCCTAACCCCCTAACCCTAACCCCCTAACCCCCTAACCCTAACCCTTTTTCTCCCCCCTTCCTCCCCCTCTTTGACGGCCGATTGTTCCCCAGCTTGAACGCAGCGCCTTAGATCACTCGGCCATGCTACCTGCGTGTAGCCGATCTCCACGTGGTGACACACACTGGGACCCTAACTAATGGTACAATTGTTAATTTCTGTGCAACAAAACCTTCGCTAGTAAAGAGCCAATACTTTATTAATACATGTTATCAACACCCTTTAGTCTTTGTCTTATTTCTCTGGCATCGTTTATTTTAGAAGTTTGTAACCAGCAGCAAGTGAGTAGGTTTAGGTCTATGAATATGGGCTGAGCATTGACCTGGGCTGAACTTGTGAACATCTCCTTTTGCATATTCACTGTAAAGAGCCATTACCCCTCCCACTGGCAAAAATTGTTCCCAAAACAATAGGACATACATTTTTTGATTTCAAATGAAGAGTCCAAAAACAATAGAGCAGGTGAAAGTGTTTGTGATTGGTACATAATGAATCACTTAAAGTGATTGTCAGAATGAGTAAAGTTATGTCATTAAGGGTGGAGCCTTTAGCAGGTGGAGACATTTCACTTTAGACACTTCTGGCAAGAGATAGTATGTCAAATGGATATAGCATTAGACAGGATTAGACTTCATGCTGATCCAAAGCATTGCATTTAGCAGAGGATGGTTTTGATATATCAATCTCTGGGTTATGGGCCAAGCACCCTTTTGCTGCGCCACTTGGCTCTTCGCTTTTAGATGCAAGGGTTGGAAAATCTGTGGTTCAAATATTGTGGGAATGTTTGGGAACCTATGGCAACCAAGGTTCCAGCAGCTTACGTGCACGCTTAGCCCATAGCTTGTATTCTAGGCTATGTGGCTCCATGTGTTTAAGCTAACAGCGTTAGCTCGGGAGCTACGTGACTAGCTTGCAGGAAACAGCTGTTCACCGTGGCCCGCGCGCGTGTGTGAGAGAAAGAGGAAAGAACTTGAACAGAAGAAAAACACTGGAAATCTTGATCTCTTGCGGTTTTGAAAATAACCCCTCTCTTCGTTACTCGAGATTCTAACTTGACTTGTCGTTACAGCAGAATCTGAGGTTTGGTTCAATGAGAGAAAGTGTTATTTTCCTAGCTACTTTCAGCGAGCGGACAACTGACTCAGATTGCTGACAATAAACTTCTCCAAGGTGGGAAGTAATGTAAACAGTCTCAAACACAAACCATCAACAGAGTATTGTGATCAAATGACACATTCACAGAAACAGATTAATAATCACATCCTGGATCAGTAGCACATGATTAAAATCAGATCACATTAATGGCAAACAAGTGGTAGCAATAGCCTTTGCTCATTAATAAAACACACTACTTATCTCTGCCCAGAAGTAAGCCTTCTTACTGTGTGTTCAGTCCATTTGTTTCTGTCCATAGGTTTCCACAGAAATAAAACAGAACGGGTCCCTGGCGCTCGTCAGCGGCCACAGGGAAACTTCCCTCCAAAAAGGAAGCAAAGGGGGAAAGTTTAGTCGACTTTGAGAAGAAAAACCTTTCCTTCTCTTTGCAGATATGAAAAACACTGGTGTGTTTTCATAGGATCCACCGAAATTAAATCCACTTTCTCCAGAAAATAGAAGTTCAGCATAAGCGCTTGCGCGCCTCCTTTCAGCAACGTGAGTTGCAATGAAAGACAAAGGATTTTTGGGTGATCAGGCTTATTTATAGGTTAAGAACTCATGCTGTGTTTATGGTCCCGCTGAAACAATAGGAAGACTCGAAACTCTTGAAAGTGTGAAGACTACAATCTTGTAGTTCTTTGACTTCCTGCCAGTTGTGAGGCTCTTTCCCCTCTGGCTGGGACTTTCACATAGAGGTGTGAACTCACCAGGCTGGGGCTCTTGCAAGTAGGCCTGTCTTTTGCCTCTGAGATCTTTGTCTCTGAGCACATGTGCCACATGTGTGTCTTGTATCCAGAGGTCAGTTTAATCTGAGGCCTTTTGGTTAAAATCAGGTTTAACACCACTGATGGTCCCAACAGGGGACATTTCACTTTGGAAAATCTTGTGGCACCATGTTTGTAGAAGACTAAGAATCAATTTCTTAGTCTTCTAAAAACATGGTCATGTGATCCAAAGCATTTAGTATTAGTAGACTATAGTTTTAATCACCCTCTGCTTTAGGAGTGTTTTCGACTATATAATAAATGCTTAGTTGACATTAGACACTTGTGGCAATGAATGAGTATTTCACATTGAACACTTGTGATTGTGTGTGGTGTTTTGAAAACAGGGCAATGCGAATAGAGCTATAAACAATAGAGGCTGCAAGGAGAGTACCACGTTGCTACTTATCATTATAGTTGCTTCATATCATTATAGTTGCCTCACCAAGCTATGTTATAAGACTTCTGTGCAACTTATAGGTACATCAGGCTATCAGAAGAGTTGCTATACCAGATATGTGACATTTGCAAATGCTGGGATTTGGACCCACGCCTCCAGAGAGACTGGAACCACACTACCTGTATGTAATAGCCCTCCACGTGGTGACCCACACTGGGACCGTAACTAACGGTAAACCTTGTTAATTTCAGTGCAACAAAACCTTCGCAAGTAAAGAGCCAATTGTTATTAATACATGTTATCAACACCCTTTAGTCTTTGTCTCATTTCTCTGGCATCATGTATTTTAGAAGATTGTAACCAGCAGCAAGTGAGTAGGTTTAGGTCTGTGAATATGGGCTGAGCATTTACCTGGGCTGAACTTGTGAACATCTCCTTTTGCATATTCACTGTAAAGAGCCATTACCCCTCCCACTGCCAACAATTGTTCCCAAAACAATAGGACATACATTTTTGTTATGGGATCGGGTCGCGGGGGGAGCAGCTCCAGCAGGGGACCCCAAACTTCCCTTTCCCGAGCCACATTAACCAGCTCCGACTGGGGGATCCCGAAGCATTCCCTGGCCAGATTGGAGATATAATCCCTCCACTTAATCCTGGGTCTTCCATGAGGCCTCCTCCCAGCAGGACGTGCCTGGAACACCTCCCTAGTGAGGCGCCCAGGGGTCATCCTCACCAGATGCCCGAACCACCTCAACTGGCTCCTTTTGACACTAATGAGTAGCGGCTCTACTCCGAGCTCTTCACGGATGACTGGGCTTCTCACCCTATCTCTAAGAGAGACGCCAGCCACCCTCCTGAGGAAACCCGTTTCGGCCACTTGTACCCTGGAGTTTGAACATATATTTTGTTAAGAAAGCAACCCATCATTAACAGAATTATATTTCATAATCCTTTATTACAAAGGGTTTACATCATTCACCTGCAACCCTGTGGAACACCTTTTTAATGGCTCTTGTTTGTGTCACATTTCAGAGCGATCGAGTAGCACTCTTCGGCTCTTTGCTACAGTGGCTTTACTAATATGCTGTTTGCAAAAAAACGTAATGCAACAAAAAGAATGTGCTGGGATGTAGGAGCATGTCCACGATGGGTGACATTAGTGATATGAGGACAGATAAGGTTATGTAGGCTAGATAACTGATAGACTGGGAAGAAAAACGATACTGCTCAAATAGGTAGTTATCTCTCTCTCTCTCTCTCTCTATATATATATATATATATATATATATATATATATATATATATGAGGCAGGTGTGAAAAAATGCTAAGAATGCTTTCAGAAATATAAATGATTGTTTATTTTTATCAATTTACAAAATGCAAACTGAGCGAACAAAAGAAAAATCTAAATCAAATCAATATTTAGTGTTACTACCCTTTGCGTTCAAACCAGCATACATATAGGTATTTGCAAGTCAGGGATTTCGTAGAATTGTTGTCAGGTGTATGATCAACCAATTATAGTATATAGGTAGTTATACTGCATCAGCAAGGTCTCTCCCAGACAAATGTTTCAACGCAGACTGTTGTTTCAAGATGTGCTGTTCAAGCTCTTTTGAAAAAGCACAAAGAAATGTTGAGGATTGTAGACGCAGTGGTCGGCCAAGGAAACGTAGTGCAGCAGATGAAAAACACATCAAGCTTATTTCCCTTCGAAATCGGAAGATGTCCAGCAGTGCCATCAGCTCAGAACTGGCAGAAACCAGTAGGACCCAGGTACACCCATCTACTGTCTGGAGAAGATGTCCAGCAGTGTCATCAGCTCAGAACTGGCAGAAACCAGTGGGACCCAGGTACACCCATCTACTGTCTGGAGAAGCCTGGCCAGAAGTGGTCTTCATGGAAGAGTTGCAGCCAGAAAGCCATACCTCCGACATAGAAACAAGGCCAGGCGACTCAACTATGCACAAAAACATAGGATCTGGGGTGCAGAAAAATGGCAGCAGGTGCTCTGGACTGATGAGTCAAAATTTGAAATATTTGGCTGTCGCAGAAGGCAGATTGTTCACCAAAGGTCTGTAGAGCGGTACAATAATGAGTATCTGCAGGCAACAGTGAAGCGTGGTGAAGGTTCCTTGCAAGTTTGGGGCTGCATTTCTGCAAATGGAGTTGGAGATTTGGACAGGATTAATGGTGTCCTTAATGCTGAGAAATACAGGCAGATACCCCAAACTTACAGCCAAGGTCATTAAGAACTATCAGTGTAAAGAAGAACAAGAAGTCCTGGAAGTGATGGCATGGCCCCCACAGAGCCTTGATCTCAGCATCATTGAGTCTTTCTGGGATAACATGAAAAGACAGGATTTGAGGAAGCCTACATCCACAGAAGATCTGTGGTTAGTTCTCCAAGATGTTTGGAATAACCTACCAGCTGAGTTCCTTCAAAAACTTTGTGCAAGTGTACATAGAAATTCGGACAACTACAGATGTAGCACTTTTTAGGTCTATACTTAAGACTTATCTGTTTAGAAAGGCTTTTAATACATAGTAGTGGTGTGACAATTTCCCTCTCCCATTTTCTATGTAACCTTTTCTGATTTTATTGTTTCTATATGTCATTCTTTGTTGTATGATATGCTATATGATGTGTGTTTTAGTCTTTGGATACCTGTTGGTGACTGTTAAGTGCTATATAAATAAATGTTGATTGATTGATTGATTGATTGATTGATAGAAGAATTGATGCTGTCATGAAGGCAAAGGGTGGTCACACCAAATATTGATTTGATTTAGATTTGTCTTCTGTTCATTCACTGCATTTTGTTAATTGATGAAAATAAACTATTAACACTTCCATTTTTGAAAGCATTCTTAGTTTACAGCATTTTTTCATACCTGCCTAAAACTTTTGCACAGTACTGTAATATATATATATAATATCATCTCTCAGATATGTAGGCTAGTATCTGGAAATGAAAATGCATCTATAGTAGGGGCCTCAATATCATCTCCCGACATATGTTTAACACTCTGAGAAGTAATACAGCTTCGTCATCAACCGGATCGTCGACAAAAGGAAATGCCCTGTTTTGAGAAAAAAACGTTTTATAGTCTGCCTAACATGGTTAATAAACCAACACTGTTTTTTTATTTATGTAGATAACAAACTGTGCTAAAATGCGCCTGATACAGACTGAATGAATGAATGAGGAAATGAAAGAGGGATGTGTCAGAGGGAGGAGACTGAGAGAATAAAACCTGCTCCCGACCAGGTTAGGTTCACAGGCTCAGTTACCATAGTTAACTGACTCTGAGGTTAAGTTCCCTCTCCTTCTGAAACAGAAAACCCAGAGTTTCCCCTCATCTCAGGGTTAACAAACTCAGTTTTCACTAAACCTGCTTTCTGAAACGGACCCCTGGACTTGTAGGAAGGTAGCTAGTTTAATTTATAATAAAACATCATATTTTATAAAATACATGTATTTTGTGTGCAGAAATATTTATGTGTGAAGTCAATAGCAACTAAAGCTGTCAGATGAATGTAGTGGAGTAAAAAGTACAATATTTATCTCTGAGATGTAGCGGAGTAGAAGTAGAAAGTGGCATGAAAAGAAAAGACTCAAGTAAAGTACAAGTACCTCAACATTTGGACTGAAATTACAGTAGTGTATACTTTTATCATGTTTCATTTTGTTTTTTAACATTTTTCTGTACTAATGTTAACATTCCTTTATTGTATTTTTGTGTATTTAACTTACCCTAGTCTATATACTTCACATTTAACTTCCAGGATTGCTCCAGATGCATGTATTTTTTGTTTCCTTATATATGATATATGAGGACTATTGTTGACTGCTCCTCAGATCTCTGTAGGGTAAATTAAAACAGCTAGCTAGACTATCGCTAGACTGTCACTCGGATATTATCGCACCATTCTGATGTAGGATTTAAAAATTAAAGGATTTGAACATGTCCAATTAAAGCTATATTTTAACTCTTTTTCAGGCTGCTAATTAAAGCCGTATTTGAACTCTTTTTAAGGCTGCTTTAAAAACAAAACCTCCTATTTAGCCAGACTCATTTCACCTCAGAGTGTTAGTAAACACCCCCAGACTTTCACCCAGGTAATATCGACCATTGAGACCATATGAGACCATTCTCATGTAGGATTTTAAAATGAAAGGCTTTGAAAATGTCAGACTAACTCTTCAGATATGTCAGGCATCTCATTAATATTGCATGGTCTAAAGCTGATAGACAGTCCCCAATAGCTTCCATTTCCCTCGATGCTGAAAAGGTATTTGATATGGTTGAATTGGGCTTTATGTTTAAAATTTAGGAAATGTATGGGTTTGGCACCATTTTCATCAAGTGGATTAAGGTGCTATATAAGCACCCAGAGGCTGTGGTGCAAACTAACGGGTTAATTTCTGAATATTTTGGAAGGGGAACAAGACAGGGCTCACCTATGGAGATCTCTCACCTGGTTTTGAATAGTCTAGTTGCTGTGTCAGCTTTTCTTGATTTTTGTCTGGGTGGGTGGTGATGACTAAGGGGCGGGGGATGTGTTCATGCAAGTTGTATGTTTTGTATTTGTTGGAAAATGAAAATAATAAATTGTTAATCACAAAAAAACATTGTGTGGAAGTCACGGACAGTGCACTTGGAGTAGAGCTGCTGCTCCTTTGCGTCGCAATGAGCCAGTTGAGGTGGTTCGGGCATCTGGTAAGGATGCCCCCTGGGCGCCTCCTTAGAGAGGTGTTCCAGGCACGTTCAGCTGGAAGGAGGCCTCAAAGAAGACCCAGGACTAGGTGGAGGGATTATATCTCCAACCTAGCCTGGGTTTGCCTCGGGATCCCCCAGTCAGACCTGGTTAATGTGGCTCGGGAAAAGGAAGTTTGGGGTCCCCTGTTGGAGCTGCTACCCCCGTGACCCCACCTTGGATAAGCGGTTGAAGATGGATGGATTAATGGATGGATGGAAGATGAATGTAGTTTTTGGAGAATGCAGAGGGGCACTTAAACAATAAAGAAATCCATTCAACAGAAATTGCAATTACATGAAAGCATAAAGAAATCCTCTAGTTTTAATGAAGAAATGATTGGTTGTTATTGTTAACGATGGTTCTGAATTAGTCATCAAATCAATTCCTGTGCTTTCAGCTTTTTAATATCATCAAATGGCAGACCACTTCTTCTGGGTGAAATTACAACATTTATTTTCATGCTAGTCAGCCAGATAAAAATATTAAACCGACTGTTAAAAGGCACCAGCATAATAGAAATGACATCTGCTCTGTTAAAGATTTTCTGGAGGAGGACCACTAGAACCCCCCATTATGAGTGTCCCACCTAAATTTTCAATGCTTCTCTCTTTCTTTACTTAATTATTTAATAATTTCCTAGGAGCTACTATTAAACATTAATAATGCTACTCAAAATTGTACTAAAATATAAACTTTTAATTAAGAGTTGTTTAGGAATGAAGTAAACATGTAACTACACAGATGAACAAAAAAGCATAGATTTGGTTAAAATAAAATTAATGTGTATTTTGTTGAATACTAAAGGTAAGGTCCTCATTACTTCTGATATCAGGCTAAGTATTCCATCTTTTCCAATACATGTCAAATTTCAGCAATAGAAGATAGCAAGGCCATTAATAGGCCAGAGTTTCCAAGAGCCAAGGCAGCCAATATGAGAGACTTTATGAAGGATCCCTGAAACAGAAAGTAAAGGTAGAAGTTTAAAGTAAAGGTAGAAGTTTAAAGTAGACACACGTTCTCAAACCCTTGCTAATGTACGCTTCTTACAGGAGTCAGTCCACAATTAAATGGTACAAATGCCTGCAAGTGTTCTCACCATTTTGTTGTATCAATTTAACCTTTTATTTAACTAGGATAGGTAGCGTAAACGTCAAACCTTGGACAATAGGCAGCAGCATAAGATACTGTACATACAAGTGATTGTTAACAGACACAAAACAGAAGAACAGACAATATAAAACATCATGCAAAGTGCGGTACAAGCCACACATCCAAAAATATCAGTTTAAGTACTGACATCCCAACAATTTTGTCTACGGGTCTTTAAAAAATGTATTTAAAAGCATTAAGAGAAATCACATGATTAAGTTTTAAAACATTCTGCCATTTGAGGTTGTGAAGTACCTAAAAGTATACCCGTTAGTGCACCTGCAGGTTGCCAGTGCGTACCCGGAAGTAAAGCTCACAGTGGTGAGTCACAGCTTTCCAGTTTGTTATGAATCTAATATGAATCATACACATCGTATACAGTACAATGTCTTAGCAAAAGAATGCATAAAAGATCTCCATAGTCCAACATTATGGGGATGCAACCTGTAATCTCACATTGTTTTGTGGCCAATTATCCACTTTATATTTAAACCTACACTAGTTCACTCAAGCACTCATAGCTCTCTCCTTCTTTCAGCGACTTTGTTGCTAATCCCACAGTTGTTTACATGTCATTCAGTCGTTAGCTACTTTAGCTGAGTAGTTAATTCAATTAAATGTTATTTATAGTATCAAACAGGAGTTATCTCAAGACACTTTACAGATAGAGTAGGTCTAGAACACACTATAATTTACAAATTATAGTGCAACAGTGGCGAGAGACAACTTCAAGAGAAACCTTGAGTGGCAAGAAAAACTTCTTTCTAGGGAAAGTCTGGTTGTCTGACGGTGCCGGTTGGGGGTACAATGAACAGTGAAAATTAGAGTAACAGTAGAGATAGTGGAACTATGACTATAAATAGTAGTTGTAGTAGTTCATGGCATAGCAGGGCACTGTAGGGCATTGAAGGGCGTAGCAGGACACTGCAGGGAATAGCAGGGCGAAGCAGTGCATAGTAGGGCAAGCAGTTAGCGAGGGCTTCACTCTCTCTCACTCTCCAGCTTTTTGTTGGTCAACATGTTAAATGTTAAGCTATTCCTCTGTCTCCTATAGTAATAATTGTACAAGTTTAACTCTTGTTTATTTGCCTGTGTTGGAGGCAAGGCTCCACACCAGGGAAACTAAATTGTTAATGTTAGCTGCTATAACTAAAGGCCTTTTTATAGTTGTGCGTCGAATCGACGGCGCAGGGTCCGGCGTAGACGCAGACCCCTCTGCATCTACGCCGGACCCTACGCCGTAGCCTGACGTGCACCTCTCGAAAAATTTAACTACACGTCGCAGCGACGCACGTCGCTCGTCCGTGGCTTAGTAGCGTTGCATTTCCCCCTAGTCATTTTCTGGTTCTCCTTCTCCATAAACAACATGAAATCAAGGAGAGGGCCAACTTTTCCTGCTACAGATTCCCCACCAGATTCCCCACCATGGTCAGAAAACACAGGGGAGACACTTTGTTTCTGTCACTATGACTCTAGAGTCGCTACTCGCTCCGATCGCCGGCACTCTCTCACTTCTCCCTCTACCACACACTCCCCACACACACACACGCGGCTCGACGCACACACCAGCGCACAAGGATAAACATCAGGCCACTTACATAGGCTACGGCGAGAGCTCTGCGTGGAGCCTCCGCACAACTGTAAAATGGCCTTAAGCCCCCAGTAGTCAGTTCAGGATGACCTAATTATCATAGCCCATCCGTTGTCAGTTCCATGGAAAAGATACGGCAAACTGGTTTGTAATTAACGTTAAGAATTTAAAATTCACTTGTCACTCTTGCTGATTAATAGGGCTTAGCGGGCGGAATTGAAGCTTCACCAGAAACATCTCTAAATTATAGCTGTTCTGTAGAGATGGTCGGGGCCGAGCATTTTAAACTCGCAGGGAAGGTAGGTAGGTTCAGGGAGCTATCATTTGGGTGATGTCACAAGTGGTATCACAACACCTAATAGACAAGGAGCAGGCTTGCATGAAAATGCTGAATTTGAAGCGGCTGTAAAAAATGTATTTCTTATTAGAAAATTCTGAGAATTTGTGTACTTGGTTAAGACAACATAGAGATGCCTGTAATTTATTTTATTTTTCAAAATGATTAATAAATGCCAAACTAATTTACAGTGACCTTTGAATGTTGTGAATTTTTTTCCATCAACATCAAAGATTTAGTTTGGATTTTGTTTACACAATGGGCTAAATTTTTGATAAATCAAAAAATTGAATGGTAAATTTGTGGAGGACAGTCTTAAGGTGAAGTTGCCCAAATGTGTCAATTGAAACAAACATGCGAGGAGATAGGTTTAACAAGTTTTGCAGTTTTTGCAAAAAGTAGAGTGATGGACTTCAAAATTGCTACAACTTAACAGCAGAGCATAGTTTCTGATCTATTGGGGCTACAGTTTGGCATAAGTTGCAACGTTGTAGCAGACTGATTTGTTATGAATATTTTAAGGTTAGAATTTTAGATCGCTGTTGTAGCGACACCATCAGGACAATTAGCACACAAATCACACTGATTGTGTTTGGCTTTGGACTTACAGTACAGGCCAAAAGTTTGGACACACCTCATTCAATCGTTTCCTTTATTTTCATGACTATTTACATTGTAGATTCTCACTGAAGGCATCAAAACTATGAATGAACACGTGGAAATATGTACTTAACAAAAAAGTGTGAAATAACTGAAAACATGTCTTATATTACAGTTTCTTCAAAGTAGCCACCCTTTGCTCTGATTACTGCTTTGCACACTCTTGGCATTCTCTTGATGAGCTTCAAGAGGTAGTCACCTGAAATGGTTTTCCAACAGTCTTGAAGGAGTTCCCAGAGATGCTTAGCACTTTTTGGCCCTTTTGCCTTCACTCTGCGGTCCAGCTCACCCCAAACCATCTTGATTGGGTTCAGGTCCGGTGACTGTGGAGGCCAGGTCACCTGGCACAGCACTCCATCACTCTCCTTCTTGGTCAAATAGCCCTTACACAGCCTGGAGGTGTGTTTGGGGTCATTGTCCTGTTGAAAAATAAATGATGGTCCAACTAAACACAAACCGGATGGGATGGCATGTCGCTGCAGGATGCTGTGGTAGCCATGCTGGTTCAGTATGCCTTCAATTTTGAATAAATCCCCAACAGTGTCACCAGCAAAGCACCCCTACACCATCACACCTCCTCCTCCATGCTTCACAGTGGGAACTAGGCACACAAAGACACGGCGGTTGGAACCAAAGATCTCAAATTTGGACTCATCAGACCAAAGCACAGATTTCCACTGGTCTAATGTCCATTCCTTGTGTTTCTTGGCCCAAACAAATCTCTTTTGCTTGTTGCCTCTCCTTAGCAGTGGTTTTCTAGCAGCCACAGCGCTGTGGCTCGGTGTGTGTGTGTGTGTGTGTGTGTGTGTGCCGTGTGGCCGTGTGGCCGTGTGTGAGAGACAACTGGCCAGCGAGGTTGTCAGGTGCTTGTTGAGTTTAACTCCGAAAAGACAGTTGACCACAGGTTCTTTAATCTTATGATGGACATGTGTTGTGATATTTAAACAAACGATCCGTCAACGGCGAAATAAAAGGCTCTTATTTACGAGAGCGGACTGAGAGACCTCCGATTTACAGCGTTGTGTCCGAGCGAGACTGTCCAGCAGGTGCTGCTGGTTGTCGCGTTACTTTATGGAGCTTCTCAACTTCGGAAACTTTGAAGCAAACTGTCAATTTAGCAACGATTTTAGGAAGACTGCCTATATTCAAAATCTAAACAGTTAATTTCTCGCCTAAAACGTCAGAAGTGAATTTAGTGATGAATAAGATGGAGAAAATGGATAAAATTGTCCCGTTGTTGGCCTGTCTATGGACCTGCTATGGGTTGCTACTCCCTCTTATGATGTCATCACCCAGTTACTGTAAAAAACATGCTACCTTTGAAGAAACCCCAATAAATGTTATTTTAATGCATTTTAAGACAGAAATGTTTAAATTTATACATATTGAGCACTTTATTTACATAATTGGTTGTGGTGGTTAACCTGCACTTTACACTTTAACAGTTGTTCTAGAGATGTGTCTGCTGCTAGAACTCTGTGTGGCATTCATCTGGTCTCTAATCTGAGATGCTGTTAACTTGCGATTTCTGAGGCTGGTGACTCGGATGAACTTATCCTCAGCAGCAGAGGTGACTCTTGGTCTTCCTTTCCAGGGGCGGTCCTCATGTGAGACAGTTTCGTTGTAGCGCTTGATGGTTTTTGCAACTGCACTTGGGGACACATTCAAAGTTTTCACAATTTTCCGGACTGAACGACCTTCATTTGTTAAAGTAATGATGGCCCCTCGTTTCTCTTTACTTAGCTGATTGGTTCTTGCCATAATATGAATTCTAACAGTTGTCCAATAGGGCTGTCAGCTGTGTATCAACCTGACTTCTGCACAACACAACTGATGGTCCCAACCCCATTAATAAGGGAAAGAATTCCACTAATTAACCCTGACAAGGCACACCTGTGAAGTGAAAACCATTTCAGGTGACTACCTCATGAAGCTCATTGAGAGAACACCAAGGGTTTGCAGCGCTATCAAAAAAGCAAAGGGTGGCTACTTTGAGGAATCTAAAATATAAGACATGTTTTCAGTTATTTCACACTTTTTTGTTAAGTACATAATTCTATATGTGTTCATTCATAGTTTTGATGCCTTCAGTGAGAATCTACATTGTAAATAGTCATGGAAATAAAGAAAACGCATTGAATGAGAAGGTGTGTCCAAACATTTGGCCTGTACTGTATGTGCAAAGTTTGTTGAGTTTCCATGCATGGGAACATGGATTTGTTATGATGATGAAGAAGAAGAAGAAGAACAAGAACAAGCTTGACCCCTAATAATACAGGCAAATACAATAGGGTCCACGCAGCTTCACTGCTCGGCTCCTAATAAACAGTAGGGCGCAAATTTCTAGATATTATTTTATACAACATCTTAGATCTGATAGTAAGTTAATTAAAATCGCTTTAATATCGACTCATATGTCATATGATCTGACCTGATACATGCCAAGACTATTTGTGAGCCACCACAACAAGAAAAATATAGTTTCAGTCACTACGAGCAGCATCTTTCATATACACTCACCTAAAGGATTATTAGGAGCACCATACTTATACTGTGTTTGACCCTATCCTATCAATATGGGCCAAAAGTTCTAAAGAATGCTTCCAGCACCTTGTTGAATCAATGACACAAAGAATTAAGGTAGTTCTGAAGGTGAAAGGGATCCTCCACACCATTACACCCCCACCACCACCAGCCTGCCCAGTGGTAACAAGGCATGACTGATCTATGTTCTCATTCTGTTTACGCCAAATTCTGACTCTACCATCTGAATGTCTCAATAGAAATCGACACTCATCAGACCAGGCAACATTTTTCCAGTCTTCAACTATCCAATTTTGATGAGCTTGTGCAAATTGTAGCTTCATTTTCCTATTTTTAGTGGAGATGAGTGGTACCCGGTGGGGTCTTCTGCTGGTGTAGCCCATCCGCCTCAAGGTTGTGTGTGTTGTGGCTTCACAAATGCTTTGCATTATTATTTGCATACCTCGGTTTTAACGAGTGGTTATTTGAGTCAAAGTTGATCTTCTATCACCTTCAGTCAGAATCAGTCAGCCCATTCTCCTCTGACCTCCAGCATCAACAAGGCATTTTTGCCCCCCAGGACTGCAGCATACTGGATGTTTTTCCTATTTCAGACCATTCTTTGTAAACCCTAGAAATGGTTGTGGGTGAGAATCCCAGTAACTGAGCAGACTGTCAAATACTCAGACCAGCCCGTCTGGCACCAACAACCATGCTACGCTCAAAGTTGCTTAGATCACCTTTCTTTCCCATTCTGACATTCTGTTTGGAGTTCAGGAGATTGTCTAGATCTAGACCACATCCCTAAATGCATTGAAGCAGCTGCCATGTGATTGGTTGATTAGATAATTTCATTAACGTGAAATTTAACAGGTGTTCCTAATAATCTAAAATAATATAACAAATTGATTATACATGCTGTTAGCTTTGCTTACCATAAAGACTGAAAACAGGGAAACGGCTAGCCTCGATCAAAGTTAACAAAATCCACCTACCAGCACCTCCAAAGCTCACACTGATTATTTCTTGTTCAGGCTAGTGAGAATATGACTTTAGAAAGTTTATGTTTTCATTGGCCAGTTGACAAAAGTGCTGCCTCTGTGTACATTTCAATCAAAAATATAAATGAATAGGGGCAACCTCTAGCTCACCCGGTAGAGTGTGCACCCCATATAAGCTGAGACATCTGCAGTGGCCTAGGTTCGAATGCGACCTGCAGCCCTTTGCTGCGTGTTATGCCATTTTTCTCCCCCCTTTCTAAAATCCTAATTTATCTTGAATGCGACGTCATAGAAAAGGCTTAAACACTAATGATGACTGTTTCATTTTAGTGTGTCAGTAAGCAATGACAGTGAACCATCTTAAGAAGAGCAAGGTCCTACTACAGGCACACCTACCCAGAAACCATGTTCTGATGGGTCAGAGAGGATGGCTTGTTCATCATCTGGTCCCAAGGCTGCTAATCAAACAAACAACAGTTAGATTAGCCTGCAGGTACTGTATGTAGGGAATCCCTTAACAGTGTTCTTAGTCATAGACAAGAATAATTCCTTGTCATCAAATTCATCCGAACAAAAACCTAGCAGTAAAACCCGGTTACCCTAAATTAAATTCAATCAAGTTTTCATACGTTTTTTGATGTAAATGTGCCTGTGCATCAGGAGGAGGAACCTGAATAAGGCCAGCCATGTCACATAGCCAATCAGAACATGTGTTGCCCATGGCTGGGGGAGGAGCAGTGATGATTGACGCATCCCCAGGAACATGGCTGCCACTGCAGTCACAAAAGACACAATGTAACTTTAATCAACCAGGTAGGAAAGGTGTTATTTAAAAATAATAGGAAATGTATTTGAATGCAGACCAACCTGCTAGGATCTCAGACACAGACCCAACTCCCCAGTGGCCCCAGTTAAAGATATATCTACTGGACACAGATATAAATAATATGAATATATTGATATTGATATACTGCAATAACAATATCATTAAATATAAATGCATGTATATTACATTTACACATTTAATCACTCAATCCTCACTTATTAATAAAACAGTCAGTCCCCACTCACCAATATACAAGTACAGTTCAAAAGTTAAATTACCAGAAAAAAAACTGGTTATTTTTTAAAACTAGTGCAGTGCCCGTCAAAACCTACCTGTTCAGAACCGGCCAATCACTTGGTCTCCTGTGTTGCTGCTGACAGCCTTTTCCAGAACCATTGTACCAAAATTACTTACAGAAGGCCCCCAAAACAGCAAAACTGTGTACTACTGACTTGCTGTGTACTTCTACTTCAGAGGAAAACATTTACCAGACAGAGAAATGCTACTGGCAACATATGTGTATGAGCGAATTATGTATGTGCTTGGCATGTACAATAGATGTCCACATGGATGTTGATAGTTATCGTTTTTGGTGTGGACGACCCTAACATTAGGCCTATATGTTCAGCTGATAAAGAGGTTGTCTGAATTTAAGTAGGACTATCTGGGTATTTGGCTAGATAGCAAATACATGTGAAAAGTACATATAAGACATTTGGACATTAAAAGCAAAACTGTCATACATCAATTCAAACTGGGGCTGGATATGACTGAGGAGGCAGACAAACAGGCATTAATTAACATTTATAGGGTACTATGAGATCAACAATAGGTTATTTTTGTAAAAAACATGCTGTATCAAAGACATCACTGCAAAAAGTGGATCCACTACAGTATAGAACATTATGTTTATGTATAGGAGCATCGTTTCTGAGGCTGCAGCACATTTCTCCTAATGGAAGTTATTTGGGCCATAGTAGCCAGGATACTCTCTCTATCTCTCTGTCTCTCTCTCTCACACTAAACTAAACTTCAGTAAAATGTTTTCAGGATCTGGTCATCAGATATGATAAACGTACGCTATTAGCACACTCTCATACACTAAATATTATAAGAAAAGCTGATTTCTGACACATTAAACTGCTTTAGAGAGCGGGCGGTTTTTGTGCATACTATGAAATGGAATCCCGCCAGCGCCAATGCGCCTTAAAGCACAATAATTAATATATATTTTGATTTGGATCACATCATTACATAGCATATTACAGTAACTTTCACACTGGGTCCTCATTTTGACGCTCCAAAATTGAAAGAAGGTCGGAGTAGAGGCTTCAAAGCAGTTTGACATGGGTCAAAACGTTTCTGGTGCGTGTTCAGCCATCTAAAACAATGGGTGTACATCGAAAAGCACGCATGAGACACTTTAGGTGAGTTTGGGCCTTAAAAATAGGGACACCGAGCGGAATTTCTGGCAGCACCTGAAAAATCCCAGAAGTGGAACATTGTCAATATAGACCATGGTCTAATTTGATACAATATTTTATTATGTGTTATTTGGTTCTAATACAGCATTATATTTTTTCTAATTACAGCAGAATTTAGGAATAAATTAAAAAAGAAATAAGAAATTTAGAAATAAAATCTGAGTTATGTTTGTTTGTCTAATAAAGTCTAATATGATAGAAATTATGGTTTATTACGTCACTTTACAAGATCTCTTGGATATGGTTATTAAAATGAAGCTATTTTCTAGCCCTCTTGATGTGTTACAAGTCTATTCTGTTTTACAGGTTTTATCTATTATTGACCCTGCAGTTTCAGCTATTGTAAATTCTTCACCGGCCATGTCCCTTTCTGTTTCAAGCATGCTACTATCCAGCCCATATTAAAGAAAACCATCTTAGAAACTGCTTTGTCCAACAATTATTACCCAATATTTATAAACTCACATTTTTGTCAAAATTTAAAAAGAAATCACCAATCAACTAACTGCTGTGGTGGAGAGGGTTTCGGAAACAGCACTCTACTGAAACTGTTCACCTGATGGTTTCTAATGTTATTTTAATGTCCTTTGATGCAGGTGATTGCTCTGTGTTGGTACTTATTGACTATTGTTTTGCATTCGGCACAGTAGACCACCATATCCTCATTAAGGGGCTAGAAGATTGGGTGGGTATATAAGGCATAGCTTTAGACTACTTTTTATCATATCTCACTGACAGAAGTTTCACTCAGTTTCAGTTTCGTCTCTATTGGAGACTTTGTGTCAGATTTCTCTCCCGCACGACTCATTCTGGGTCACCTATTATTAGGGCCAAGCACATTGCCATGGGCAAAGGCCCTATTGTAATTTCTATGTTTATTATTATTATTATTATTATTATTATTAGGGCCGTCAGTCAGAGAAGGCTATTTAAGGGTGATATTTGATCAACCTTCGTTGTTCAACACCCATGTAAAGCAGCTGACCTGATCTTGTTTTTTTCATTTTAGAAATATTAAAGCTCTGTAGGTTCAACTGTTAAACTTAAGATGTTATACATGCATTTATCTCATCTCACATTGACTACTGTAGCACACTTTTCTCCTTACTTTTAATATGTCTTCTCTTTTATGTCACACTCTTAGAGCATTGCATGATCACGCTCCTGCTGATGTGGCTGAATTACTTAACTACTTGCGCTTACGACCTGTGGTGATCAATCTTTTGATCCCGTAGCACCTAGGCTTCGGAATGCTCTGCCTCCCTTACTGTTTGCTGTATCTGACTCTTTTAAAAATCAGACAAAGACCTACCTTTTTAGACAGACATTTGATTGACCTCTCTGAATTTACGTATTAATTAAAGATGTAACACAACTTTGTGAATTGGCTGAAATCCATATAAATGAGTAAAGATTACAACGGTTGAAATAAATAAAAGAAATTGCGATATAATTTTTAAACAGCCTAGTGCATAATTTACTTTTGATTTCATTTGTTTTACACATCAGACATCACTACGGGCCCTATCTTGCACCCAGCGCAAATCCTTTACCTTTGCAAATAATTGCCTTATTTTGCACCCGACGCACAGCGGACTTTTCCCTCCACAGACGCACGTCGGTAAAATAGAGAATGTATTTGCGCTCCCGGGGGTGGTTCAGCGAAAAGAGGAGGCGTGTTCCGGCGCAAACGTTATTGGTGCTATTTTGCGGTTTCAGAAAACAATTCCGCCACTGACCAGGAAAAATCTGGTCTAAAGTCAGTGGCGCTAGTCTAAAGTCAGTAGTGCGTTATTCAGATGCTATTTTAGGAGCGCATGCTTGGCCATAATGTAGCGTGTGCACAATGTGCATACACTTCTTTCATCTAAACGGACGCAGCAGTTCCCATTTTTGCAAACCATACATACAGTGGGGGAAATAAGTATTTGACCCCTTGCTGATTTTGCAGGTTTGCCCACTTACAAAGAATGCAAAAATCTACAATTTTAATCATATGTACATTCTAACAGTGAAAGACAGAATCCCAAAGAAAATTCCAGAAAATCACATCATATGAATTTATTAAAATTGATAACCATCTGATGAGGAAAAACAAGTATTTGACCCCCTGGACAAACAGCAAGTAACCTGGCTCCTACAAGCCAGTTAGTCTTTCTTTAAGACACAGCCCCAATCCAAACCAATTGTCTACATCAAATACACCTGCCTCACCTCGTTACCTGTATAAAAGACACCTGTCAACACCCAAACAACCAGCATCCAAGATCACCACCATGGGCAAGACCAAAGAGCTTTCTACGGACATCAGGGACAAGATTGTTGATCTGCACAAGGCTGGGAATGGCTACAAGAGAATCGGAAAGCAACTTGAGAGAAAAGATCAACTGTCGGTGCAGTTATCAGGAAATGGAAGAAGCACCACACCACCGCCAACCTCCCTCGGTCTGGGCCTCCACACAAGATCTTGCCTCGTGAGGTGTCCCTGATCATGCGAACGGTGAGGAATCATCCCAAAACCACAAGGGGGGAACTGATGAATCAACTGAAGGCAGCTGGGACCACAGTTACAAAAGAAACGGTTGGTAACACACTACGCCGTCATGGATTGAAATCCTGCAGCGCACGCAAGGTCCCCCTGCTCAAGAAGAAACATGTACAGGCCCGCATGAAGTTCGCCATTCACCACCTGGACGACTCAGAAGAGGCCTGGAAGAAGGTGATGTGGTCAGATGAGACCAAAATAGAACTTTTTGGCCTCAACTCAACTCGTCGTGTTTGGAGGGCAAAGAACACCGAGTACAACCCAAAGAACACCATCCCCACCGTCAAGCATGGTGGTGGCAACATCATGCTTTGGGGGTGCTTTTCAGCCAAGGGGACGGGACAACTCCATCGTATTGAGGGGAGGATGGACGGGGCCATGTATTGTGGAATTCTGGGCCGACATCTCCTTCCCTCAGTGAGAGAGCTGAAGATGGGTCGAGGATGGGTGTTTCAGTACGACAACGACCCTAAGCACACCGCCAAAGCAACAAAAGAGTGGCTGAAGAAGAAGCACATCAAGGTTCTGGAGTGGCCTAGCCAGTCTCCAGACCTGAACCGATTGAAAATCTTTAGAGGGAGCTTAAAATTGAGTTGCCAGGCGACAACCTCGGAACCTGAATGATTTGGAGGCTGTCTGCAGGGAGGTGGGCCAACATCCCTGCCGAAATGTGCACAAACCTTGTCACCAACTATAAAAACCGTTTGACATCTGTGCTGGCCAATAATGGCTTTTCTACAAAATATTAACATGCCGTTTGTCCAGGGGGTCAAATACTTGTTTTTCCTCATCAGATGGTTATCAATTTTAATAAATTCATATGATGTGATTTTCTGGAATTTTCTTTGGGATTCTGTCTTTCACTGTTAGAATGTACATATGATTACAATTGTAGATTTTTGCATTCTTTGTAAGTGGGCAAACCTGCAAAATCAGCAAGGGGTCAAATACTTATTTCCCCCACTGTAATTAGAAGGAAAAATATTACTGAAAATGAGCTTCAGGTGTTTGGATAGGTCAGGAGGCACTTTACAGTACAATCCTCAAAAAGTCCCAGCATTCTTTGTGGCTTGTTGTGATTTACACAACATTTCCATGAATCATGGATGTGTTGATGACATAAATGAGGAAATATTAGAGGACTTAAGGAGACGTGATGTTGAACTACGGCGGAATCTGGTCCGGGAGTAATGCGCGATGTGCTCATGATGGAGCGGGTGGACGGAGATGGAGTGGGGGGAAGAGGAAGGGGCACAACAAGTGCAGGTGGTGCGTTTGGAGGCCCACGCTCCATGGCTGCAGCAATCCTCTCCAGACTTGAGGAGATGCGCCCGAGAGGCCGCAGCTGTCAGGTTTACATGGACTTTTCTGTTGGTTTTCATGGACATTCAAGGTTTTCATGGACTTTCAGTTTGTGTTTCCCATTCACATTCCCCAGCACTCACTCCTCTCAGCCGTTCACTACTGATTACATGCACCTGCACTGCATTACGCCAGATCATCAGTTCACCACCTGCATCTCATCAGTGACCACCTTCATAAGCAGCACAGACACACTCACTCTTTGTCGAGTCTTACGTTTGTTCACGACACTGACTTGCTCTTGCATTCCTAGTTTATTTCAAGTACTTACTTGCCTATTGTTTAGCATCCTGTTGTCTGCTGCTGCTCTGAGCATTACCTCGTCTCCTGCCGGTATCCTGCCTGTTCATACTACTCTATGTTGGATCTTTGTGAATAAAGCTCACTGCACTTACTCCAATCTGACTCCTGCTCCTTCCGTGCGTGACAGCAGCGACATCGCCACCCTGCCAAGACGGGCATTTATTACTATGCCGCATCCTGGACAGCTCCCGCTGGCATGCACCAGGCAAATCCACCGTCATAATAGCAATCCGCCACGTAACAAGCGCGCCTGCTCTTTAAGGGAATGTGAGATGACGCTCTGATTGGTTTATTGCACGTTACAGCCAAACCACAACTAGCTATTTCAGACCAACCCATTTTAGATTTGCATCGGGCGCAAATTATCCCGCCGGTATAATAGCAACAGCGCCCGAGATCAGCCCACAAAGCTACTTGCATTTTGCGTTTCATACTTGCGTATCAGATCGTTAAAATAGGGCCCTTAGTCTTCTTAGTTCATCTATTTGAAGGGATTTTTTCTATTTATTTAGTTATTTTGATGTGGGATTTGTTTTTAAAAATCTAATTTATTTTATTTTTCACATTTTTCAATTGCACTTTTGATAAGAGGACACATCTGTTGTTTTGCACAGTTTATATAAATAAAATAATATTTTTCAGTCATTTGTCTGCAGCTCAATCTGTTAAAAAATCCTGAGAAAATCTATCATGAATTTAAAATCATATAGAATTGTGAGTTGAGTGTATCATTACATCCCTAGTATTATTATGGAATTTCAATTGTGTATTGTGTTCTCTTGTAGGTTTTTTTATGTTAACTTACTGCAGCTATCCAGCTAACTTAGAGTTAGTTTGTACACACCACACTGGCTACATTTAAAGGGACATCTTTTTTTTTCTTTTTGAAAAATGGAGTGAATACATCCGTTTTGGTGTCAACAAGTATTTGAAAACTATGAAGTTGCCTGCTCTGGGCCTGTGTATCACTAGAGTTAAGAAGGCAATTATCTGTCACCTATAATCCTCTGTTCTTAAACTGGCCTGAAATGATGAGGGAACATTGCAGTTGCTTCTGTATGTAAATGTAATAGATATTTACCTGTGTGAGTCAGATGATGGTCTGATCGCAGCCATCACTGGTTGAGTCAGAGATAATGTTAGAACACAACAACCGAGGTATGGATGGACACCTGCATGCTATACACAAACACACACACAGACACACACACAAAGTGTTTGTGTTTGTGCATTTTATCAATTAAGCGGTGCATTGCATTGTTTTACTGTAAACTAGCATGTTCAATAATAAAAAATGGACCTTGTGCTCCGACCAATTGAAAGGTAAATCTGTTTGTATACTGTACCTTGCTCCAACCTTTCCTGTAGAAATATGGGAGGCAGAAGGCTACACCGGTCAGAGTCATAGTTAGAATCATTAGGCCTCGATGAACCTATACACGCACACACACACAAACACACACACACACACACGTCATAACAGCAGTTAACAGCATGGTATTGCCATTTCTATTACTTTGTTTGTATTTGTGTGTGTATTGCACCCCATCACAGGGATAGATACCTGGAACCAGATTTTCTGGCCGAAGACAGTTTGATTTGGCCAATCAGGTTTGTAAAAGCTGGCAATGAAGGTACCAACACTTCCTGTTAGCATCCAGGCTAACAGCATTAGTGCACCTAGAGAAGAAGTGGCAATTCAGCAATTACTTTCTGCAGCTGAACACACTTCTCAAAGTTAACAATAAATGTTGGACTAAAAATAGTTTAATACTACTCTGCAACATCAAAATGGCAAGATTATTGCATCTCCATTGTCTGATCAAAATCACCTGGCAGACTGATATCCTTATCTTCAGGGCTTGGCAACTTTTTTGCTCACCAGACACTGTGGCTAGTGGTTTCCCAAAGTTACTAGCCACTCAACATTTTCATTAGCCATTATATTGATTATTTTTTTATTTACAACGCTTATAAATGTAAATGACCACTGTAAACACCTTTGTCCTCTTATCAAAAGGGCAAGTGAAATAGTATTTCATCTTAAATAACTCAAATTAAATAAAAATTAAAGATTCAACAAAGACTTGTTTATTGCTAAGGCCATATGGTTACATTTAAAGATGTATTTAAAATGTAAAAACAATAACTTATAACAACCTTTTTCACTAGTCATTTGCTGTTAAACGACAAAAAGAAGAAAGACTAAATCAGGGGTATTCAAATAAATTTTAAAAAGGTCCAGTTAGAGAAAATGTTTTGAAGCAAAGGTCCGGAAGATCATAATGTCTAACAATTTAGTGTTATATATATTTAAGTAGCCTAGTAGTTGTATCAACATCTGAATGTAATCAAATCAAATTAATTCAGTACAAATCAAAAACTTGTTGACAATATTTATTGTCACGTAACATAGAACTGAACATATATGTATGACTGTAGATATGTATAATGTTCTTTCATTAACTAAATAAAACAAGGGCTGCATTTCAAAATAAGAGAAAATAGTGAAATAAAACATTCCGATTCCGATTTTCATTGAGTTTGAACTGCCGATGCCGATTTTAGCCGATTCCGATTTCAATTTTTCCAACCACTTTACAGCACACACAGATATTTATTTTCTATCTTTTCATTAATAGAACATTTTGCACAGAAAATAAAACATTTTTTGAACAGATAATGGATCACTATAAAATAGAACTATATAAATGGTGTGGGAAATTCACACACATACAATGTTAGAACCATTTCCTTCTTCTCACATCCAATATCCAACTTAATATAATAAATATAGTCTTGCAGTATAAAGATATTTCTCAAAACACACACGCAGGCCTGTTTGAACATCAACAATAACGTTACCTGAAAACATAAACGTCACCACTCATTTTACACACAGTTTAGCAACAAACTAAATGCTGGGTGAAGATTACTATGTTTTTAATACTGGTTTTCACCGATATGCATCCCCACTAACCTGGAAAGCATTTTAAACCGTAACGTTAATACAGCATGTCTGAGGAATACAGTGTCTCTTTTTTTCTTTTTCTTTTTTTTAACTCAGCGTCTCTTGCAGCCGGACGTCAGAGGCAGAGGGACAGTCACAGCAGCGTTCGCTAACATTAGCTTCTTGTCTCATCTGGGGTCTGATAAAAAGTCAATTGATCAAAGTCAGTGTGCCCGACGCTATTTTCCAATAAACTGTAGCTGTCATATTTCACGGGACCCGCGGTCTTCATGTTCCACTTATTCAGCCTAAGAGGGGAGAGAGAGAGCGGCTGAGATCAGAGCAGACGGCTCGTGTATAATTACAACTTTAAAACATTTCATAAACAGCTGATTGAGCTGCTGATTGAGCTGCTGATTGAGCGGCTGATTGAGCGGCTGATCTTGCGCGATGTTAATCATGCGGCACCCGAGTGCATTTGACCGGCATAAAATCGGCATATGTCAGACTGACTTGCCGGTCGCAGGTAATGGCCGAGCATGTGAAAATTGCCAATTCCGGTCACTGGCCGGAATTGGCTTCAGAAAAATAATATAAAGGGAGGAAAAGTTTGAATTTCCCCTTTTCTGTTTCACATCTTGACTCAACAGTCTCAACCAATTTATAATAATTGAACAGTTTTAGAGTATCACTTTCTTCCCCTCATATTCCACTCCCCCATGTTTTTGCTCAGTGAGAGAATTGAGCTTTAGCCTGTCTTGCCAGGATTTTAAACCTGGGCTTCAATGGAGTCAGGGCCATTCTCATACACATGTGAAGGTGCTCATTGGTGAGCCTGGAACGATATTTAGTTTTAATTATGTTAATTGTGGAGAAAGCTGCCTCGCAGTTGTATGTGGAGCCAAACATGGTCAAGATGTATAGGGCTACTTTCCTCAGACCTGGGAAAGCAGTCTCAGGGACCGCTTGGAGCCAGAAAGTGGAAGGGTCAGTTCTTACAAACTGCTCTTTCAGGGCCACATCTGCTTGGAGATCAACCAATTGCATCTGGAGAGCAGAATTTACCCATTTAAAGTGCTGTGTGACTTCCTTTGAGAATGTCCCCTAACATCTGTGATCAGAAATGGGTTCTGAATGAACATGGTGAGCTGCTCTCCAAAGCTGAAGCTGTCAAAACGGTTGCTGAAGTTTAAAGGTAAAGGTACTTTATTTGTCACATACACATAGCGAAATTCATTCTCTGCATTTAACCCATCCCTCAAGGGAGCAGTGGGCAGCCAATGACAGCGCCCAGATCTGAGCCAGTGCCTTGATCTAGGGCACTGCCTGGAGAACCTAGTACATGTTTGTTTTTTTTGATGGTGGGGGAAACAGGAGCACCTGGAGGAAACCCACGCAAACATGGGGAGAACATGCAAACTCCACACAGAAAAGGCCCCGGAACGACCTGGATTCAAACACAGAACCTTCTTGCTGTGAGGCCACAGTTCTAACCACTGGGCCACCATGCTGCCTGTTCAACAAGCGAAGACAAATCTCTTTGTCCCTGAACCTGTTCCTGCACTGCTGGGAAGTGTACACAGTCTCACTGCAGGTCTTCCTTGAACACTTCAAGTTTTCCTCTGAGCGAACAGCTGTCATCAGTTCACAAATTGAATTGTCCTTGCCCTGTAGCTTCAAATTCAGTTCATTCAGATGTGATGTGATATCAATCAAAAAAGCCACATTATCCATCCATTTCTCATTTTCTAAAAAGAGAGAAAACTGTGTTGCCTTCTGACTGCTTAGCTCTGCCAAAAAAGATGCTAATTCCCTCCTGATGGACCAAAAGCGCTCTAGCACCCTGCCTTTGCTGAGCCATCTCACATTGTTGTGCAGCAAAAGACCATCAGTATTGGCATCAACTTCTCTGAGGAATTCCCTAAGCATGCGATGCTGGTAGGAAGAGGATGCCCTGAGAAAATGTATCATTTTCATCATTGTATTCATCACCTCAACATGCTCATCTGACAGGGAGGCACAGAGGACAGATTGATGAATGATGCAATGGTAAGATAAAAGCTCAGGATTGTCCCCTTTCAGTCTTGCTACAGCTCCTTTTTCTTTCCCTGTCATAGAAGGGGCTCCATCTGTGGTTATTGAAACCACTTGTTTTGGCTCTATTCCTCTTTTTGTTAACATCTCCTTAATGGCCAGGTAGATATCCTCTCCTCTTGTACTGGTCTGAAGGGGAGAGACACCTAACATGTCTTCACAGAATGTTTTCTGGTATTTTTGTTCAAAACCTTTATGTTTTGTCTCATAATGGCATTTCACATTGGCACCTTTAATAAGTGCCACAGTTTCTGCACATATGAGACACATTGGTTTAGTGCTCCCATTGGGAAGTATGAACAGAAATGAGTCTGTCCATTCTGGATTAAATGCTCTGTTTTCACTGTCCACTTTTCTTTTTTTGGAGAGTGCTTATTTTTCTCTAACTGTTACTCTTTTTCTTCCTCACTCGTCTGTTTCGCTCCCTTTCTCCGTCTCACTCGTCTGTATCTCTCCCTTTCTCGGTCTCATTCGTCTGTTTCGCTCCCTTTATCCGTCTCACTCGTATTTTCCTCAAATTTCTCCGGCACATTTGTCTGTAACTCTCCTTTTCTCCGTCTCATTCGTCTGTTTTCGCTCCCTTTGTTTTCTACATGTATTGCTATCTTTTTAATCCGACTTTCTTTTCCTGTGTAACTTGCCTCTATCTCTCTCATCTGTCTGCACTGTAGAGTCCCAATGTTTACCACCCAAAATGCAAAGACTTCATTGGCTGAGTGGTATCATGTGGGATGGCTTAACTCACATGCAATTGGTCTGTGCGTTTCCTCATCCACTAAACCACTACCGTAAAGAATACAAAAGCTGCGCATATTAAAATAGAAGCGCCCCGTCAGGTTTTAATTCATAATCTTTTGTTTTGGTCCGGGTCCGTATGGGACGGCTTCTAGGTCCGGATCCGGACCGCGGTCCGCCTGTTAGTGAACTATGCACTAGATGGTAGAAGGGTATTTCACAACAACAACAACCTTATGGAGCCAGACCCAAACACAACACTAAGTCACTGTTGTTTATTTCACAGTGGCAGTGTCCATGCTGTCTCAAAGTCTCCTCTGTCTTCAGCTGCAGACTGTTGTAATGTTAGGTCTCGGTGCTGGAATCATTTCCAGTGGAATACAGCCACACTTTTCACTGTTTAGCTGTCAGCATTTTAATCATGTTTAAGTCAGCTAACGTTACTAGCTAACTACAGGCTAACGTTTCCTGCTGTGTAATGTTAACTAGCGTCATGCCCTGGGCTGTTTAAAAATTGCATTGCAAATCATTTTTTATCTCAACGGGTTGTAATCTTTACACATTTAACCTTTGTGTTGACTTTGGGTCAAATTGACCCGTTTTCAATTTTTGTTTTATATCAGAAAATATAGGATGTACAAATAAGTGCTGAAAATGTGTAGAAGAGAAATGTAACAATTTAAAACGTTGGAAAAAGCAAAAACAAACGTTGAAAAAATAAGTGTTTTTTTCAAGGTTGACAGGAAGACAACACAAGGGTTAAATCGATTTTTAACCGATTCACAATGCATTGTTACATCCCTAGTGATAAGGTTGTAAAGCTCCTTTCATGGCAAGCCCTTTGAGCATTAATCCCATACCCTTGATATCAAAAGTCAGGTTCCTCCACTAGTTACCTAGTAAAAGCCAAAAATCTGGACTAGTTGTTTCTGGACTTGACTAGTTAACTATTACAAATGTCTACTAGTAAAAGCCAAAGTGCACACTATTAGTTACATTGTAGGACACTGCTAATGAGGAGGAGGGGAGAGGTGAATTTCACGCTTCCTGTTGGTTCTCCAGTCCAAAATTAAAGATACAAACCAATCAGGACTCAATGTTTTGTTCCATCTTGCCTACTTCATTTGCATGGCATGCACTAGTTAACATGTTGGCCCAAGTAACTGCAACAAGTGAATTAGTGGCTGCAGGTTGCCGCTTACATGTTAACTAGTCAAGGAAAAAATATTCAACTGATGTTTCAACTGTATGTATATATATATATATATATATATATATATATATATATATATATATATATATATATATATATATATATATATATATATATATATATATATATATCTTGTCCATGCATGTTAAATAAATTATATTTCCTTTCTTAAACCTCTGTTTCATTAAGTCTCTCCTGATTTAAATTACAATGTTTTGCTGTTTGACAGCTTAACTGCATCTGTCTCATGTGTTTGACTGTCTTGTTTTGTCCCTGTAAACAGTATGTCTTTACATAAATACCATATTTCACACTGAGGAGCCCATAAAATCAGGGATTTATCATATGGCATTTGTTGCTGAAATATGTTCAAATACGTTTGAAATATCACAACAGCAAAAGCTTATTCATTTCAAAAGAGCCAAACAAAAGCAGTTTGAGGTAAAATGAAGTAGTATGATGTTTTTGTCCTAATGCTATAATTCATGATTTATAAAAAACAATGATTGCATTTGTGTTTTAGGCTACTGTGAAAAAGTCAAAAAGGAAAAATACATCAAGCAGAGAATTATTAAATAGAAAATAAAATGTTCTATGTTTTTTCATTGTGGTTAATATAAAAAAGGATCATGTTTTCCTCTGGATAGCGTATTAAGGTATCAACACAGAAAGCTCCTCATGTTTTAGGGAGTTCTCACTGGAGAGCCAACAGAAAGCCCTTGTCCCTGCCCCGCCTCCTCCTAACTATTAAACATTTTAGACATGTAGCTTACTAATAGACAAGTAACCGGAATTTATGTTTGTTAGTTAACATGTCAGAGCTTATGGAGGACACTAGTTAACTAGTAAGACTTTTAGTGTTACTTATTTGGTTCACAGGACCACTAGTGCGTCTGACTAGTTTGGACGTTGGTGCTACTAGCGCGTGCCCTGCATCTCTAGTAAGGCTTATATTCCACTAGTTGCTGAAAACAAGTAAGAAGTAAAAGATTTTGTTCAACTAGTACTGACAAAAAGCCAACTAGTGGAGCAACCTGACGTCTGATATCAAAGATATGGAATTGATGCTCAAAGGGCTTGCCATATCCTTTTGTATGAAAACATGTAACCGATTTTGACACAGACATAAAAAGAGTAACTTCTTATTGCAAAAGTAGTGCAGAGCTGTAGAATATTAATTGAAAGTGGTTTGGAGTGAGGACTCATGTGTTAACGGCAAATGGCCCCTGGTGACGAGAAGCGGGATGCCAAGAGCAAACTTTTTTTTAAAAGTCTATTGTCCTGCTGAACGCTCTCTTTACTTCTTTTACAAACCTCTTGTCAAAATGTTTTTCTCCCACAGATGCAACCATTGCCTCAGCTAAACCCTTCTTGTAGCATGCGCACACTGAGTGGAGCTCTGGGGGATAATTTATGGGATCACCGCATCTTCCTGGTTTGGAGGGATCAACTTGGGGGCAGATGGGCCCCAGTGGTACACTAGATCATAGCTGTGTTCCTGTGTCACAGTACTTCAGCAACCAGTGTTACAATAATATATATATATATATGTATGTATATATATATATATATATATATATATATATATATATATATATATATATATATATACTGTATATATATATAAATAGGCCTTTATGGCACCTGCCAAAGTGGCTAGTAAGAGTGCCTGTATTACACGCCACTGCCGAATTCTACCCACATTAGGCCGGTAGGCAGGTGCTAATGTCAAGCCCTGCTTTTCTTGCTGAGTATATAATTATCTAATAATGTATTTTCTGACACTTGGCCATGTGTGCATCATTGATTGTGTATGAAGAAATTTGATTATGATTACATTTACATATTTTACATATGTTGTAATAACTCATAGAGAAAAGAAATGGAATGAAAACTTGTTAAGCTTAGAAAACATATCCTTGGGCTAGTTTAACTGCATCAGACACCCAGTGACCTAAATGTTTAAATCAAGCACTCAACAAACCATGCATTTTCATAATGATGGGTGCCCGGGAGCCTCTGAGGATCTCTGGTGGTCCAGTGATATGTTTTCTGTGGCTGGAGATTAATGGCTGCTGACTATGTTTCCACACTTTACCTAGAGGAGAGATACAATTTTAGTTATATATATGTCAGCAAACTAATAAACTACTACTAACAAACTACTTCCCCTGGTACATTCAACATAAGTGGGACATAAAAGTTTTCAATGTTACTGACTAATAGTCAGTCTATGAGTCACAGACCTTTTGAAGTCAGATATACAGTATATATATATATATATATATATATATATATATATATATATATATATATATATATATATATATATATATATATAATATTATTATTATTATTATTATTACATACAAGACATGCCAAATATTTACACCTTCCAATATTGCATACTAGGCTTTGTCAATGTTCTATTAGATACAGGGGAGCACAGCTATGGAATAGTTGTGTCAACACTGCATTTAAGTCAAATTCTGTCAAAAATTATGGGGCGACCTCTAGCTCACCCAGTAAGAGCGTGCGCCCCATTTAGGCTGAGTCCTTTGCAGCGGCCCGGGTTCGAGTCTGACCTGCAGCCCTTTGCTATGTGTCATCCCCCATCTCTCTCCCACCTTTCCTGTCAATCCACTGTCACTGTCAAATAAAAGGTAAAGCCCCCAAAAAATAATCTTTAAAAAAAGAGACTTAGGACCTTAACTGTCTGTATGGATCTGAACTATTCACATCTGATTTTGTTTGGCCTTCCTATCTCTCATAACTACTCAATCATAAGTCCACACATTCTCATTTTATCTGTATTCTTGTAATTTATTTTATGCCTTTCTTGTTTTATGTAGCCAACCTTAGTTTTTATAAATTCAGTGCTTACTTGTGTTTGTAGATTTGTAGATAGGACTCTTGTAATTGTAATTGCTCATTAAACATTAATTTTATTGTGCAAATAAACATATTCAAAAAATTCAAATAAAGTGCTACTTATAATTAAACTCAAACTGCAGCTTCTTCATAACATTTTCTCTCTAGTGAGAATTTGTGAGCAAGTGAGCATTTGTGTAATCCATTAATAAATCACTTCAATCTTGAAAGGCCAATTAACCATTAACTACTGAGTGTTAGAAAAAGCCAACTGTGGATAAGCCTGTACTTTATGTGCTGATAATTTCCTGTTAATCACATCCTGACACCATTCTCAGAGCAAACTGTCATGTGACATAATAAAGCTTCGACAGATTGATAAGGACATTAATTGTCCCCTTTAGACACAGTTTGGCTGCAAGGGTGAATGGGTTCAGTTTCCAAGGTGTGTTTGCATACTCTTACCGTACTGAGCATGTCCGTTGGCTAGAAACAAAAAGTAGTCTTTGTCCAGATCATAGAGGGCTCTTTTCTGATTAGTCAGTTTGACTGGTCTACTTAACCTGCACTGAATATATCCGTCTGCCAGCCGCCATGACACTGAGGAGAGGACAGACTGCAAACATGCAAACACACACACACACACACACACACACACACACACACACACACACACATATCAGAATAAGAAAAGGGTTTATTGCCACAATAAGTTACACTTACGTGGAATTTGCCTTGGTGATGGTGCATACATAGACAAACATATTACTTAAATTATTTTTTTTGTGTGGCCCCGCCCCTGTACATAAGGAAGGCTGGGAGACAGGGCCTGGTTCTTAATCTCAAGAATGCAAAGAACGGACTTGTGTTCTTGGGGAGAAAGTTTTGCTGGTTGTTGTTGGAAGAATGAACTCGCAAGTTAACAATTTGAGAAATTGTCAATTTGGCAACGATTTTCGCAAGACTGCCTATATTCGAAATCTGATGATAAATAAGATGGCGAAAATTGTCCCATTGTTGGTCTGTCTATGTACCAGAAACCAGACCCTCGTTGAATGCCAAAATGAATGTTGGGATACGGGTGCTGCCAAGTTCATACAAGTTACCAACAAAAAAATGGATGTGTCAAGAACATTTCCGGGAATCTTAACTGTTCTTGGTGAAATGCGAACTTGTGTATTGGGACAGTTCTTTGGCAACACAATATGACGTTTCACAGAGACACAAGAACACAAGTCAATAGACATTTTTCACGGCAGACATGTTGACATGTCATAGTAGGAAAAGCACAGGTGTATTCAAAACCATTAATGATGGCTACATTCCACTTAGGAGAGGTCCTGGTATTGTGCATGCTGACTCACTGAAATAGCTTACTGGGAAACTTGATGGAATTGAGCCATCGTTAAGGTTAACAATGTCAGCTGTGCTTTTCCTACTATGACAAGTCAAAATGTCTGCTGTGAAAAAGGTCCATAGAAGAACACAGATTGAGAAACGCCCAGGAATCGGGTCTCTGAGACTGAAGCAGCTCTGATCACCATTGTCTTCTGTTGTCTTCTTTTGTATTTTATTGCTTTGAGGATGGAGGTCTGGTAGTTTAGTTTTCACAGCTTTGTGTCTGTTAGTTACTAATTTTTAATTTAGGGGGAGAAGTTCTCGGGCCGACAGCCCTTGATGGGTTGGCTCAGGCTTCTTCCCTTCTTTTGTTCTTTTTGGCCAGACCTCCAGACTTCCATAGTTTTGGTTTAATCAATAGTTAAGTAACTAATCCCCGGGTTTGGTGTTTTTCAATATGTTGATGGTCACATTTAAGTTGTGTTTGTTTCCTGTGGCCGTAACAGATCCCCCAAACACAAAAAAATTATATCTTTTCAGTTTAGTCACATTAAATACCAGCAAATACAATAATAAACAATGCAAGATACTGAAAGTAATATGCTACCGTAGTGTAAAAGATAGATTACAGTTTTCACCTTAAGTAATACACTTACATGATCCAACATTTACAGAAGACATTCTCACCAATCATTTTGCCCAAATTGTTTATTAAATTTAAAGTCTTTCATCTCCTTGTCCACTTATATCTGTCTTTCTTGACACCTGCCATGTCTACAAAGAAAGCAGAAATACGTGGCAGAAATGACCTAAAACCTTTTCATTTTATGGCGGCTTGCAACCTTAAAATAACATAAAACGTCATCGCAATTCCTTATTTATTAAGTAAATAACGTTTCCATCAGCATTTATTGCATAAGCCATTTACCAGTTAAGAGAAAATCCAGATAATACGCTGCAGTCTGCCCTTGTTTTAAATCTGCCACGAGGGAGCGGTGGCCTTGTGCTAATTGGGCCGATATCCTTGCCATGTACCTTACGGGTGAAGCACAATGAGCCTACCAGACTTTGCCTTGGCCCGATGCATGGAACTATGACACTCTGAAACAGGAAATTTTGCTTCGGCTTGGTCTCTGTCCAGTAGCAGCCGCCCAGCAGTATCAGTCCTGGTCCTACTCACCTGACATACAAGTTTGATGACAAATGACTAACCTCATACGTAATACCCAGAGATGGCTCCAACCAGATCAACTGAATGTCCAGCAGATCACAGAGCGAGTAACCATGGATCGCTTCTTATGTGCCCTCCCTAAGTCAGAGCGCCGTATTGTGAGCCCGGCTGCTGCCGAAAACCCTGCTCAGATGGCTGATGCCACGGAATGAGCGATTGCTACTAAGGCCCTTATGCGTGATGGTCCCAGTGACTGAGGGGCCACGTCAATGAGGCCCCAGAGATGTGACACAGGGGTTCCCCCTCCTTGTCCTTCCCCCACAATCCGTCATCTGTCAGATGAGCCCATGCCTACAGACCCTGACATTCGTTCCCCTGCCAGGACATGGCTTGCTGGCTGTGCTATACATGCTTCCCAACCAGCACAGGTTCCCACCCGCCTGGTGTACATTCAGGGTCAACCCGTCCAAACCCTACTCGACTCCGGACGCACTATCTCCCTGATTCGCTCAGACATCTTGGCGGGAGCCCCCCCTGGACCGACTACCACGCTCCCCGCATCCTGTGTTCATGAGGATGTCCGAGAAGTAATGGCCACCTGGGTGTTTGTTCAAGATGCCTCCGGTTCCTGGCCTTTATTGGTAGGTCGGCCGTGACTGGCCTGGTTTCCCTGATGCCTGGGGTGGGCCGGGAAAGAAGGTCTTGCAAGTTGAAGGGGAGCAACGACCTAGGACCATCCCAGAACAGTATTTCAAGGTGCACAATGGACTCCTCTACTACAGTGCAATGCGCCGAGGTGAACGTCGGGATCTGCTGGTTGTTTCCCGCACACAGATTGATGTTGTAATGACCCTGGCCCATACCCATCCAATGGCTGGCCATCTGGGAGCCCAAAATACAGAAGCCCGAGTTAGGGATTGGTTCCACTGGCCTGGGATGACAGCTGAGGTGAGGAATTTCTGCCAACGGTGCCCCACTTGTCAGCGCACTTCACCTCACATGCCTCCTCCAAGTCTGCTCGTTCCCCTTCCCATCATTGATGCACCTTTGATGACACGAGTACATCCTGGTCATCGTGGACTATGCCACTCAGTATCCTGAGGCTGTGCCCCTGCGTGAAGCCACATCCAAAAACATTGCTCGGGAGCTCTTCATGCTCTTTAGCCACGTTGGAATCCCAAAGGACTTCCTCACTGACCAAGGTACCCCATTCGTGTCTCTGTTGACCAGAGCCCTGTGTGCTCTTCTGAAGGTCCATCACCTCCACACCTCTGTCTATCATCCCCAGACAGATGGCCTTGTGGAGCACTTCAACCAAACATTAAAGAGAATGCTCCGACGAGTGGTGGATGAGGATGGACGTAACTGGGACCTTTTCCTCCCTTATGTACTCTTTGCCATCCGTGAGGTTCCCCAGGTGTCAACAAGCCCATGCCCAAGAAGCCAGCTGACAACAAGGCTCGGCTGGCAACCTCTAATCACCGCCTCAAGCTGCCACTCGTTGGCCCTCGTCAGGCCAGGACAAAAGGAGCCACGCCAACCAAGGCAAGTCAGTCTGTGTTTGCCTTTCAAACTAACCACTGCTCTATCGCCTGCACCCAGAAAGCCCATAAATTGAAGCCAAGGAAGACTGGAGCCAAAGGACCCACCAATCTGCACGGGAACTCAAGGTCTCCTGTCCACACTAGTGGTGGGCAGATCGAGGCTTCGTGAAACAATGAAACCGTTGAAGCAAATGTGCCATATTGTGTCGAGGCTTCGAAACAATCCGACACCTGTCTCAACGATGACACCTAGTGGTCACTTGCAGGTGTTGATCTAAAACAACCTTGACAATGAGCCATTTTTTATTATTGTATTTTTCTAATATGTGAAGCTTGTAACCTGTAGGCTCCTCACTGTGCATAATGTTATTTTGGTCATGACAAAAGAATATTAATAAAAGAAATCAAGCCACAATGTCTCAATTCTTTATAGATTTTTATTCAAAAATATGAATGTCCCAACAGTTTATTATATTTCAATCCTAATTATCTATCTATATCTATATATCTATATATCTCTATCTATATCTATATATCTATCTATCTGTGTATCTATATATGTATCTACCTATCAATATGTTAATGTGTCACTATGTATACTCTGTCTGTCTCTAGCCTATCAGTCAATGTGTAAATTTAAATGTAAGCCTAAATATAACTAAACAACTCGCACTATGAATGTCACTATATCACCAAAAATCCGCTATCTCAAAATCAAACTCCTCTCACAAAAACCCATGAGGTCAAGATGCGTTGACTTCACTTTTATACTGATGTGCGATTGTGTGTTCCCGACCCTGTCAATCAAACGCTGATTCATGCCACCTGTTGAAACACTTGTGAAACACTCCGATGTTTCATTTAGCCGTAGTCACGTGACATGGGTGTTTTGAATCACGCTTTGAATCAGTGTTTCGAAACATCTGCGCTTCGGGATCTCGACAAAGCTTCGGAACGTCAGTTTCACTTCAGCCATCCCTAGTCCACGCCGTGCACAACTTCACTGGTGAGCCCCTCCACAGCACCTCGCCTACGCAGCTGAATTCCCAAAGCCCTGGTGCCACACGGCCCACCAGCAACATCATGAGGGGCCCACACCACCGCAATGCTTACTCCAGACGCACTATCTCCCTGATTCGCCCAGACATCTTGGAGGGACCCCCCCTGGACCGACTACCACGCTCCCCGCCTCCTGTGTTCATGAGGATGTCCCACCAGCAACATCATGAGGGGCCCACACCACTGCACTGCTTACTTTGCTGCACCAAGAAAAATAAAGCACCCACCTTAGTGGGTTTTCACTGCAAACCTGACTCTGGTCCATTCTTGTCCTGCTACATAGTGTATAGGACTTAGGGCAAACTATTGGCAGAAATGGAATATGATATCAATAACTGTTTATGTTAGCTTAGAATGAGCCTTTTACATATCTATAGGTAGAACAGACAAACCCAACACTGGCTCTAGATAGGGCCCTTTGCGTCTTCATGTTGGCCACCGGAGTTCTCATACACATTTGGCATGTTTTATTTGGTTGCGGTCTGCAACCTCATGCAAGATGCCACTAAATCCTACACACCTTTAAAGTACTGATAATGTGGTTAGCCTATCTTAGCATAAAGAATGGAAGCAGAGGGGAAACAACTAGCCCATGCAGTATTTCTGGCTATTGCTGGTTTTAGTCAAGAAATCATTCTATTTCGCTTCTCTACCTAAACCATAAATTGACGTTTTTACAATTCTGTATGTGTACAGATTAAACATATGAGATTCAAATCTTTAATCAGTAAGTTCCATATGTGTTACAGTAACCATTAAGTTAAAATGTAAAGTTAAATGTTGGTGAAATGTATGTATGCAAATCAGAAGAAAAGCATATCAAAAGTATTGTGAGCATTGCATTGTAAAAGATCATTATTTTATATGAAAGGTATTGTCTTTGATGACACTGATTAGGTGTGGTGAAAAAGTTACTGTGTTATTCTGTGTGTTGTACTTAGTCAATTGAACATGTAATTACATGTTAAAAAAACAAGCCATTTTGATGATTTGCTTTGAGTTTTGGATTAAGAGTTGTGAGGTTTTACCACTTACTTGCAATAATAGTACTAAAGCAATAAAAATAAACTTTAATAGATGTTAGACTAGCTATTTCCCCTACTTTCAGTCATCATGCTAAGCAGGGCTAACCACGTCCTGACTCCAGCTGCCTAGTTCACATATGGAAATAATATTAATATCAATCTTTTAATTCAACTCTTGGAAAGGAAGCAAATAAGTATAAAAATAACTATTCCTTTAAAATACATATTCCGTTATGGCCATGGCCGTGCCCCTGTTTTTTCTCTTGTGTTTCCCACATTCTTATGTCTCCTGTGTTCCCCCCTCTGTCTCTCTGTAGTCTTGTTTCCATTCAATTGTCAAGCTCATTTTAAGCATATCTTGAAATGTTGCAAAAATGAAATCTGAGTTAGGCATGTTTCCATTAGGTGGCCATAAGTTTGGTCAAAAGTTGATGCTAATGGCTAAACTACGAAAGAAGTGGCCATCCAACCAATTTTTCAGAAAAATATCAAGAGGTTCTCAGGAATTTGTTTGAATTGTTTTTTCATGTTAGATAGTATTGGTCATCTCGGCATGGGCATAACGAGAGCAGAAAAAGCTGATCAGTCATGTGTGTTAAATGTTCGCTACCTCATAACTTATTTGGCAAAGAAGTTTCCATATGTCATAAAGCGTTTAAATTCATTTTCCACAATGACAAACAAAACATCATACAATCATGAAAACATTTCTGCGCAATTGACAAAGTTTTATCAAATTTTGTTGTTTACATACAGTTTTTTTAAAGGGTTACTTCAATGTGCATAGAAATACGTGAATGGAAACTCATCTCAGTCTCCTGGTTTCTTCCTACACACCTGCCTGCAATTAGCTCTCCAGCATATCAACCCTCACTCATCTCTCACTTTGTGCCAGATTGTGTGTTCCAGTCACAATGGTAGCTATATGCTCAGGCCAAGCTGTATAATCTTAGATAAATATATTATTTTCCTTGTGTGCTTGTTAATCAAGTTCATGCTTTTTTGTTTCCTGTGCTCCAGGATTTCTGTTTGTCTGTCTGCTCATTAGTCTGCCTGCCTGCCAACAATCACTCCCCAGCTTCCTCTGCCTGCCACGCCAGCATGGCGCTCTCCAGTCTTTCCCCTCTCCAACCCATCTCTGTCTACAGTAACATCACAATAAACCTGCTTAAACTTCATCTGCTTAGTCTCATCGCTGCTTTTTGCAGATGATGTGGTCCTGATGGCATCATCAGTCTGTGACCTTTCAGTACTCACTGGATCACAGCCAAGTGTGCAGCGGCTGGGATGAGGATCAACACCTCTAAATCTGAGGCCATGGTTCTCAGCAGAAAACTGATGGAGTGCCTACTCCAGTTAGGAAATGAGCCCTTACCCCAAGTGAAGGAGTTCAAGTACCTTGGGGTCTTGTTTGCAAGTGAGGGGACAATGGAGCCGGAGTTTACAGTATTAAATTTACTTTGTCGCAGCGTTGTGGACTCATCTCTGGTGTGGATTGACCACCTGGTGACCTGGTGCAGTCAGAACAACTTGAAACTAAATGCTCTGAAGACAGTGGAGATGGGTGTGGACTTTAGGAAGGACCCAGCCCCACCACCCCCATCACCCTGACTCCGCAGTCAACATTGTGGAGTCCTTTCACTTCCTGGGCTCCATCATCTCCCAGGACCTCAAGTGGGAGCTGAACATCAGCTCCCTCATCAAAAAAAGCCCAGCAGAGGATGTACTTCCTGTGGCAGCTGAAGAAGTTCAACCTGTCAAAGATAATGATGGTGCACCTCTACACTGCCATCATTGAGTCCATCCTCACCTGCTCCATCACCATCTGGTGTGCTGCTGCCACTGATAAGGACAAGGGCAGAGTGCAGCGTATCACCCGCTCTGCTGAGAAGGTAATTGGCTGCAGTCTGCCGTCTCTCCAGTACCTGTACACCTCTATGATGCTGAGGTGGGCAGGAAAGATTGTAGCCGATCTCTCTCACCCCCAACACAAACTGTTTTAACCCCTCCCCTTCTGGCAGGAGGCTGCAGTCCATCAGGACCCCAAACCTCACACCATAAAAACAGTATCTTCCCCTCTGCAGTCAGCCTCACCAACAAGGCCCTGGACCCCCACTTATACTGACTCTTAACCTCGACCCCAGATAATGGATGGATGAATGGATCTTTATCTGCATCCTGTCTGTGTTCTGTGCTTTGGTCCACATACAAATATACGGAAGAGGATTAGGGCCACATGTGAAAAAATGTATTGAGTTATTTTTTCTCTGAAATCTTTGAAAAAAGTCAGAATTCTGAGAATAAAGTCAGAATTCAAATACATTTTTCACATGTGGCCTTAGTCCTCTTTAAAATATAAAAAAGACTATGCACACAATACGTACCCTTTCAATGAAGCTTAGAGTAAGTTTAGCCAGTAAGACTATCTTATGTTACTCACTCATTCTAATTCACCTCACTCTCCTCTCTTCCTGCATCACAATATCAGCTGATTAGGGACATTTACTCTTTTAATTAAACCACCAAGGCATAGCCACAATCTTTATCAGCCAATCACATTCTTGCTGTCAATAGTTTTACTTTTAGTTTCTGTCAGCTCTCGGAGAACGATTTCAGCGTGAATCGTCGTGACCCTCCTCCACCCCGTTTTCTTCCAGTTCATAATTGACAGTGCCAGGTCTGAGCTCACCAGAGCTTAATCCTCTTCTCATTAATCCAGATCACAGCATCCTCTTCATTCATCACCATCACCACCAGTGTCTAGACTCCATGTGGGGTTTCCTATAATACTCACAGCTTCTCGACCCCATTTACAATATGATGACGTCCCGATGGGAATTTGATTATGTCACGATATTGCCAAATACTTTTCTCATTTATCATTTTTACTGTGCACACATCAATAAATAATTGTTTACCTAAAATGAGGTCTCTCCTAAATAAACTAGTTAGTTAGTCCCAGTTGCGTTTTTTGGCACGGGCGAACCGGGCAGCTGCCCAGGGCAGCATTTTTTCATGACACATGGGGGGTGGCACTAGAACTTAAAAAAAAGTTATCTATGCTATAATTTCACTGTGTGGGGAATTGGCAAATCGGCGCCCCCTGCAGCTGCAGGTGCCCTGCTTGGGAAATCAAGGAAAGCATTAAAGTCTATTTTTTTTCACTGATATCTTCTGTAGTTTTCAATGTTCTCTGTTCCTGTTCTTCCCATTTATTTTACATTAGATTTATTCAGAAAGAATTTTCACTTCTCACCTCAGACTGGTCCTCAGGGTGTGTCCGTCCACTGACGAAGGCAGCACTCACCAATACTCTATCCCCATCTTTTACACACATATACACATCGTCATTACCCTGAGCACACACACACACACACACACACACACACACACACACGTAAATATATACAGTATGTAGTAGTAACATGTTGGTAAATAGATCATAACAAAAATGTCTGTACAGCTGCAGGTATTTTTCTGATTACTGAAGATAAATATTTAATGCAGAATGTTGTGTTAAACTGAGAGACTAGCTTACCATCCATTTGTCCCAGGACAGTGCAAAGGCAATGTATCCCTCAGCTGGGCCACTCAGCTCAAATATCATAGACTGCAGATAAAAGTGATAAAGATTCAGTAGGTAATATGCTCCAGAGCATCTCAAATCAGATAGATCAGCTGCAATATTTTGAGAGATGGACTTTGCTTTCTGCCACTACCTTTCTATCCCCCCCCACACACACACACACACACACACACCCCCTCATTGTTTTAGTGATATTTATAATTTGGTAAAACAGCATCCCCGCCAGCACATCATTAAAAACTATAGCCTCAATGGCAAATGTAAACCTTTAACTCAAAACAGAATGAAACAGACTGGCAACATAAATAGGTTCTTCTGTTCTGTTCTTCTGTGCTGTAAGGCAATCCAGCAGATTATCTGGAAAATGCACTCTGGTAACACACAGCGTCCCAGTTTGAATGTGATCAAAATCCATTGATGTTAAAATGCTTAAAGTAGCACCTTTACTTGTTTTCATTGTACCAGTACTGTTAAAAGTCAAACCGTTTTGTCTGGTCCCTCTGTAGTCATGGACAGGAAGAAACAATGAGGATCTTTTGGATCACAGCCTGGAGGATCGAGCAGGCAAGATTTTGACTGGCCACATCCCTCAGAGGTAAACTAAAGGTGTAAGATGGGGAAGGAGTTTATTGATTACTGCGTGTTCAGACAAGAAATCACTGTCACAGTCAGAAGTCCGTCACAGTCAGAAGTCCAAATGTTGTGACACTCACAAGCCCAGGCAGGATGGAGGCTGTGGTTGTAGGTTGTACTGGAGGCGGCGTAGTGCCCCACTGAGGTGGGTGGGGAGTAACACCATCCTGAGAGATGACTGGCCCAGGCAGCTTCACCCAAAATAGATTGTAGTGTTTCACTACAGTCACACTGGAAAATATAGCCATAGATAAACACTCATTGTGGCACATTCTGTCAAGTAATGTAGAAATCTTTAGAATAAAGTCAAGATTTCACTGTCAAGCAAACATGTATTTTAATGAGCATACATTTACTTTTCAAAACACCTTTTGGTCATTAAAATTTCCATTATAAATAAAAATCTAAATTAAATAAAGATTGTAATGTTACGCAGAGGATGAACCCTGTACATTGTAGATACTACATTTTCATTTTTGACAAATGGCTAATATTAGTGGATATTTGTAGTCCCATAGGACGAGCCCTGTAGATTTTGTTTATCCAGTTGCCTTTTCTGTACGTCCATCTGTATACCAAAATTCCCACTTTAACACAGGATATTGCCTAAACCTTTCTTAAGGCAGACATTTTTTTATTTTTTTTCATTACTTTATTGTAGTGCTTTTCATATCCAATCACATGTTGTTATATATTTTTTCCTTTTGCACTTCAATTTTATACAGTCTTATATTATTTAATAACACAAAAAGAACCCCATAAAAAAAGAAACAAAACTAGAAAAACAAAACAAGAAACAATATATATATATAAAAAAAAAGAAAAAGACGTTAATATGTATGTGAGTGTGTGTACGTGCATGTGTGCGCGCGTTCCAGTGTGCTTGTGTATGCTCTTGTATATGTATGTGTGTATGTGTGTGTGTGTGTGTGTGCGTGTGGATGCACTACAACCTATATCAAGCTATTGAAATACTTCGTTATTTTATCTAATATGTGTTTGGGATATATTTTCTTCCACTTTTCTAAGCTATTACTAGCTATGAAAGTCAGCTTTTCCATTTCTAATACTTGTTCTATTGTGTTATACCATAGATATAATTCTGGTACTTTTGGTTGTTTCCATGTCCTTGTTTCAGTGCAGTAAGACGTAGCATATTAAAAATATTTCGATCCTTCGCTTTTATCTTACATTGTATGTTAATACCTAAACAATTTTCTAATGTCAGGGATTCTTTAATATCTATAATTTCTTTCATGGCCTTTTCTACCGCTTCCCAAAAGCTCTTTATTACTGGACATGTAAAGAATATATGCGTATGATTTGCTTTATTTTCCCCGCATTCTCTACAGCAACCAGCTCCTGCTGCTGGAGACATTTTTCCCATGATATGAGGTGTAATAAAAAATCTCTGACTTATTTTCCAAGCAAATTCTCTCCAATGTTTTGACTGAGTTATTTTAAAATTATCTTTTAAGGAATCTCTCCAAGCCTCACCTGAAATATTTATGGATAATTCTTTTTCCCATTTTTCTTTTGCTTTACTCTCCACGTTTGTTAGTTTTTGCAATATTTTATAAACACCTAAAAGTTTTCCTGTGCATTTTATTTCTATTTTCTGCCAAATATTGTAGTAATTAATTTCCCATTTTCTCTTCTGAATATTGTTTAATGTAACTCCTTACCTGTAAATATTTAAAAAAGTGTTTTTGCTCCAAGCCATATCTAGAAACCAGGGCTTCATATGTGTCCATTGTATTTTTAGTAAAACATTGTGAATATGAAATGAATCCCTTACTAGCCCACCCTTGTAAGATCCTATCTGTTCTGTTAGGTATACAATCTGGGTCATGAATCATTTCTCTAAGTTGAACATTCTTACTTTGTATTTTTAATCGTTTGCACAGTTGCCTCCAATTCATTATGGTATTCTCAATACAAAATACTTGTGGCTGTTGTTTTTGTGTCTTTTTTCTTAAAAAGGGCAATGTTCCAATTAACCCTGCTGTTAACTCTCTCTCTATGCTTATCCATTTTACCTCTGTATCGCATTTCATCCACTTCATTATTGTTAAAATTTGTGTTGCATAGTAATAATTTTGTATATTTGGAGCACCTAAACCTCCTCCCTCTTTCTGTTGAGTTAATAGTTTAAATATAACTCCGTGTTTTCTATTATTCCAAATGAAATCATTTTATTCCATGTATTAAAATACGTGTCTGGTAGCCTAAGTGGTAATGCTTGAAATAGGAAAAGAATTTGTGGGAGTACCATCATTTTGACTGTCTCCACTCTACTATATATCCCGTCTGGTATTAGTTTCCACCTGTTTAAATCCTGTCTTATCTTTCTTTCTAAAGTATAATAGTTGTTTTTATATAATTCTTCCAAATTTGTGCCTATGTAAATACCTAAATATTTTACAAGCTCTGTGTCCCATTTAAATTTATAACAATTTTTGAAATATTGTTTCAACATATTCCAATAGTTATAGATGCACATTTATTCTATATCCTGAAACTGTGCTATATTGATCAATCACATGCATTAAGTGTTGCATTGAAAGATCAGGTGATGTTAAGTAAATCATTATATCATCTGCATATAACCCTAATTTATGTATTTCTTTCCCTATCTTTATCCCTTTAATATCTGCGTATGTCTTATGGCTATTGCCAGCACCTCAATATACATTGCGAAGAGGAGTGGTGAGAGAGGATCTCTTTGTCTTGTTCCTCTTTGAATAGCAAATCTCCTTGACAGAGTACCATTTGTTATAACTATTGAAATCGGTTTACTATAAAGTGCTTGCAGCCATTGGCAAAATATTTCATTCATACCAAAACTCTTTATTGCCTCAAACAAAAAAGGCCAGCTAACTAAATCAAAGACTTTTTCAGCATCCAATGTCATCAAAAGAAGATCTTTATTCTTTTTTTGTGCATAATCAATTTTATCCAGTGTTCTTCTGATATTATCTGCCAAAACCCTTCCTGGAATAAAACCACATTGATCAGGAGTAATTATATCTATCATTACCTTTTTTAACCTATTAGCTAATATTGCTGATATTATTTTATGATCTGTATTAAGTAATGATATAGGTCTATATGATGCACATTTCGTGGCATCTTTCCCTTATTTATGTGTAAGTATTACTATAGATCATGCCCATGTTTGCACCCATTTTCTTGTATCCAATGCATACCTATATGCTCTAACCAATAAAGGACTTACTTGATCATTAAAAACTTTATAAAATTTATTTGTAAAACTGTCATCACCTGGAGATTTTCCATTTTTCAATCCCTGTATTTGCTTGTATACCTCTTGTATTGTTATTGCTTTTGTTAACATTGCATTATTTACTTGTGTTACTTTTGGTAGCTCAAGATTTCTCAAATAAGCCTGAATATCTTCTCTATCTACGCTTACCTCTGTCCTATACAATTTTTCATAATAACTAGCAAATTCTTCCGCAATCTGATCCTTATCAGTTATTATTTCAGCTTGTTCCGTCTTTAATTTTGTTATATGTACTTTCTTCATTTGATTCTTGAGTTTGTAAGCCACTATTTTTAAGGACTTTGACCCGCTATCATAACTTTCTTGCTTTGTAAACCTCATTAGCTTTTCAATCTCAAATATACGTATTTTTTCTAATTTTATTCGTTTTTCCTTTAGTTCTAACTTGTCTTTGTTACTATTTGTCTTACTATGTCTATTCTCTATTGCTTTTATGTCCTCCATTAACTGTTTCTGTTGTGCTCGTCTTGCATTTATCCTGGCTGAAGAATACGAAATGATATGTCCTCTCATTACAGCTTTGGCACCTTCCCATAATGTAATTGGGTCTATTTCTTCTGTATCATTTATCTCCAAATAAACTTTTAGTTCTGTTTTAATTTTTTCTATAAACTCTGTTTCTAGCAGAAGTGAATTGTTTAATCTCCAGAGGGACTTGCCCTTACTGGACTGTAATGCTATTATGAGGGAGATGGCTGCATGATCTGATATGTTTATTGAACTAATATTACATGTTTTAACTAATGTTACATTATTTTTATACATAAAAAAATAATCAAGCCTGTTATAAACTGAATGTCTCCCAGAGTAGCAAGTATATTCTTTTTTATCTGGATGTAACTCTCTCCATATATCTATGAGCCCCATTTCTAAACATGCTTTCCTCAATACACAGGAATTTTTCTCTGCTCTGTGTAACTTAGTGCTTGATGAATCTAATTTTGAATTCTTCACCAAGTTTAAATCCCCTTCCAATATCACAACTCCCTTTGTGTTTGTAACTAATAAATCTATCAATTGTATCATAAGTTCAGGACCAATATCAGGTGGATAATAAATATTTAGAAGAGAAAAATCCATTCCTTCTATTTTACCAACCACTAAGACATATCTCCCTTCTTTATCTGTAAAACAATCTTCTATCTCAAAAACTACATGAGATTTAATTTTTATGGCTACTCCTCTTTGCTTTGAGTTATATGAGCTATAATAAACCTGGCTTTTTGTTATTTACTTTAATTTCTCATGTTCCTGTTTTTTCAAGTGAGTTTCTTGCAAATAGATTATGTCCGCTTTATCTTTCTCCATCTCTAACATATTTTTTTTTTCTTTTTATGACATTATTTATCCCATTAACATTCAAGGATGTTATCTTTAAAGTGCACATGAAACATCTGATAGGTCTATGGGCTGACTACTAAAGATTTTCTCTGTTGCATTTTGTTTACTACAAATCCTTAAAATAAACATTCTATAAACCTTGAAAAAAATTATTCTTTGTTTTAACCTAAGTATATAAAACTGGTTTACTTCTACATCATAGTATAGGCAGATATAGGGGTTTGCAAGTGTATGTGTGTGTGTGTATATGTGCCTACATGTACACACCTATATGTATTTTGAGGTTTGAAAACGTGTGTGTGTTTGTGTGATGACCATGAAACTGTCATTGAAATTACACATAAAAAAGAAAAAAAAGAACAGAAAAAGAAAAAAAACCTACACACAAAAATTAGGTTCCATCTGTACCACCCCACGACAGGGTGATATCTCAAGGTGACTGTTGTTATGAACATCTTTAAGATCAGGGTGTCAGCCAACAATGTAAGCATGTACATACCCTATTTTATCAGCTTGTAATAGATAGCCCCCCCCCTTCATTTCTAACTTTATACCTACTTCATACTACCTACTTTATATTACCTCCATATTTCCTACAAAATTAATATATAAGAACTCAATATATCTTATCTATTTCCTTACATATAATTCTATCTAATTTTTCCATATTTTAACTGCTAGTTTCTACCCCTTTACCCTCACCCCCATTCCCTTCATCTCAAATAAAATAAACTACAATCAATAATCAATTATACTTTAAAAAATCTAACTTATACAGATGGTGAGGTATTTTTACTTTCCCCTTATCTCCCCTCTATCTCTCCCTTTCCCCTCCCTCCCCTTCCCCCCCACCCTTCCCTCCCTCTCCTGTAAAACCCTGCTAACTTCAAAACCATATCAAATAGTCTAAACTTAAACAGTTATAAAACATAAGATCATACCATAACCACAATCTTCAATCGTATTTCCACATAATTCACATTAGTACCTTCGTACCTCAAGTTTACCCCTCATAACTTTTTCTCTCTGCGGTCTGTGCAGTGGAGTTTTGGACCATTAATCATGTCCCTGTTGTCCCAACAAGTGTTCATCTTTGCTGTTGTCCATTAGGTTAAACTACCTCTTAATGGGCCTTTTCAAAGAATGGCGTGCCAGAAACTGAGCATCTGACAAAAACTTGATTGATTGGCGTTCGTGGGATACTTCAACGGTTAACTTGGAGAACTGCGTGTTACTGGGTGTACTGGCCCTTTAAGAAGGTGTTTCAAACTGTAACTGTCCAAACTGTCCCCCCCTGGTGGACAAAAAAAAAAGAGAGAAAGAGAATGAAAGCGAGAAAAGAAAAAAATAAATAAAGAAGGCCGTCTCCAATTCATTAATCCACATGCTTTAGCATCTTCCTCTGCCTGCATTGTATAAGCCTTTCTCCTCCAGTTTCTTCATTGCAGTTGTAGGGTTGGGAAACATTGTAGTTGTTCCGTCGTTATTGAACAATTTCAACTTTGCTGGTGCCAGAATATGTGTCTTAATGCCCTGAATCTTCAGTTGCTCTCTGACAGATTTGTACATCGATCTCTGTTGTCTTACTTTATACGTAAAATCATGATCGAGGAAAAACCTTGTGTCCTTAAACTTCACCTCTTTCTTGCTCCAGGCTGCTTGCAGGACTCTTCTTTTTGTGTCATAATCCAAAAAGGCGACAATAATAGGTCGTGCAGAGTCTTGTCGCTCTTTAGAAATGCGATGCGCTCTCACAATATTAACATCTCCTGGAACTCCAAGGGCATCTTTAAATCAGCTTTCTAAGGAAAGCCGTCATGTCTGGGCCTTCGCTTTCCTCAGCCACATTATAGATACAGACGTTGTTCTGTCTGGATTTATTTTCCAGATAATCCATTTGTTCAGTCAATTCCTCAACCCGAGACATTATCACGTCTGTCTTTTTCTGGTTATTAATTTCCGAGTCATCTAGACTGCTTACTCTGGCTTCCAGCAGATCCACTCTATTTTCGGTCAACTCCAGATTTTTGCATAGGTCTGCTGTTTGCTGCATTATTGTTTTAATATCTCGTTCAGTGTCTTGGCGAAACTCTTTCAAATTGACTCGCAGTTCTTTAAATTCTTTGGTTAAAGAGTCTTTTAGCTCACCAAACAATTGCTGAATCTCACGTTTTTGTCTTTTGCAGATTTTTTTTCCTTCGTTTTCTGCTTAGATTGAAATTCATCAAGGTCCATCACTGCACCACCCGAACGAAGATTCATTCCTTATTTTATAACGACGAACATTTTCACTCTTTAGTAGGTTATTTCAGATTAATTAAATATTTTCGGGAGGTCTCCTGAGGGAGTTCATTCAAGCTGCCGCCATGTCACCGGAAACAGGCAGACATTTTGACGTATCAAACAAAGGTGTAACTGATAAAATTAAATCATGAGAGTAAGATACGTATATCCCATGTATGAACATGTTAGTGTTGTAATTAAAATGCTAATACAAAGTGTAACCACTGAAAATAATGTATTACATTACAGTGGAACATGTATAAGTATACTGTATATACATAAAATATAGTGCAACCCAGTTCGCTGTTATACTTTAAATAACTTTTTGATCTTCTGTAGTGTAACTGTATGACAGTCAGTCATCATTATTTTCCTATTCAGGTACATATTTTTTACTCTCCTATTTTTGATGTAATTATTTACTGTGCAACTGCATGAGAAATATACCCAGTGCCTGGTTTGATCCAACTGTTCAGACAGAAAGTGGCAACTCAGAAATGTATCCATTCGCCAACATGACACAACGCAGAGTCAAGGGGTTGCTAAATGAGCTAGTTTCACATGTGTCTGGCAGAGCTCACTTACATCAAGTGACATTAGCTAATAATGCTAAGAACACTCAATGCTGTTTAACTGACTTAATTGCTGAGTCAGTTTGTTGATTTTATGACTCTGCTCTACTTGTGCTAATAATACTTTTCTGCTATTATTTCACGTATCAAATTATAGCAGAATCATAATTTGTTAGCACAGTGGCCACTTTTCAACAATAGAATAGCTTTGAATAAAATTTTAGAATTTTTTATAAACTCACAAAAACTGAACCTGTCTGGGAGCATATGTAGGAGCATTCCAGATGACAACAACCTCTGTCTGTCTGGCATCACTCGTATGGCTCACTGCTGAACCCTGGACACACACACACATATACACACACATACACACACACACACATTTACACACACATACACACACACGCACACACAGGTTTTGTGTTTATTTTTCTTATCTGAGTATGTTGATTTTGTGATCAAATATGTTTGTACTATTTATTACTTATTACACATAGTACTTCAACTACCGTGTGTCTTTATGTGAATATGATATGTGCATATGTTCACCTGGTGCTTATTACAGGTGAGCAGCTGTGTCTTGTTCAGATTGGTCAGGGTAAAGGTGCCAACTGTGGATACCAAGCTCTTATTGGCTGCATCTCTGGCCTGAAGTAGAAAGCCCTCAAAATACGATGTTCCGAAAAGGGTGACTGAAAATGATGTTTCAAAAGTAAAAAATTAAAAGAACTTTAATTAACAACATCAATAATTTCAATTCATTTGATTTTAAATTAATAACTTAGTAGGACTTGTTTTTTGACAGAGTTAAATATTCAATGGAGTCTTAAATATGATTAGTTTGGTCAAAGTTTTATTTATTTTTGATCCCTTATTTTATTACAATTACAAAAGACTATGTTCACTGGCTTCTTCTTTATGGCGTACTGGCTTTATCATCGATGTGCATGCATTGGCAGTGATGGGGTTAAACATTTCAGCTAATCTTGACAACTGACTTGTCACAGTTCTTAGGTACCTTTGATCTGATCTCCGGGACTGAACTTAATGCTGTTGGTTTCTAGGCTGTAGGGGCTGTGAGCGATTTGACCGGGGACACTATGGTGGGGTTCCATGCTGCCACAGACTTTTGTGACCTTGCCGTTGGCATAGCAGCCTGCTGGCACCCAGTAACACACCAAGACAGAGATAAAGAGAAGGCAATACAAGCCCACAGGAGACATCTCCAAGATAAATCAGCTGCTACACGTCCACAAAGTCTGTAATGAAAAATAAATTGCACATTTCTCTAAGTTCATAGCTTCAGTAGTTGTAGGAACTCCAGTAGGTAGGCTGGCAAGGCTATTTTATTCACTTATACAATATACAAGGTGAAGCCTACGTAACAGATAAGACTAACTGACGTGCAACGTTGTTTCTAAAGGTCTCAATTTGTGCCTGTCCAGAATACAAAGCAACCCCAGAGCAAAAGATATTTGTTTATTAAGCGGAAAAGTACTAGTGTAGATGTAACCTAAGAAACCCCAGGCAGTGGAGGGCCATGACTTGTACAAACTGTCACAAAAAATGACAAATAAAAAATAGTCTACAGAGGAAACCTCTGAAAGAAAACCATTTACACCTAAGTGAGTGATAAGGTTGTTATACTCACCACTCGGAAGCCTGCTGGAGTAGAAGGAAAAATCTCCAACGTGACATGTGAGTGCAATATCATTTTCCCAGTAATATAGACTGTATGGTCCCGTGCGTATTTTATTGCAGCAGTTTTACAACCGTATGGATGAACTATTGGAACATCCTGATATGACTTTTCACTATGGGGCATGTTCCATTACCTTATCACGTTCACGTACATTCAGCACCGTCAGACACCGCCTACCAAGAGCCTGGGTCTGTCCGAGGTTTCTTCCTAAAAGGGAGTTTTTCCTCGCCACTGTCACATTGCTTGCTCTTGGGGGAATTATTAGAATTGTTGGGGCTTTGTAAATTATAGAGTGTGGTCTAGACTTACTCTATCTGTAAAGTGTCTCGAGATAACTCTTGTTATGATTTAATACTATAAATAAAATTGAAATGAATTGAATTGAATATACAATAATAACTAGTAGGGCAAAATAGTAAGACCAAGAGGCTAATAGTCTTCTATGACAATGGTTCTCAAACTTGTACCCATATTGAAATATTTTTTTAGCCTGACCAGAATAGTTTTGGTAGAAAGAGCATATATAAAGTAATGTAATGTAATTTTATCTAAACAGGGACAATTAAACATTAACCTTGTCTGAGAACAAGGACAGATGCATTGTACCAGGTTGTAGCCCAATTGCTATTTTCCACCTGTAGTCCCTGGACAGGTAAAGTACTAAATATTCAATGCAAGTGAAATACAAAACATCAGAATATACAATTTTACAAACACTCACACCTAATTTAAAATAAGATAAATGTGTAAAGTTGCATCAATAAAATTAACATAGGCTCACTCATTCCCACATCCTAAAACCAGTCTCCCCATCCCTTCCCAACAAAGCTATGCAATTAAAATCCTAACCCCAACCCTAACCCTTACCCATTACTCGCACACACACACACACACACACACACACACACACACACACACACACACGCACACCATAAATGTGTACAAGACAGAGAAAGAGGCACATTAAAGCCATCAGTATACAAAATTAAAGTAGCTACATGTAACTTTCAGTTTGTGTTTTTTCTAGCAGCCGTGTTGGACAAAAGTGGTTGTGTTTTTACCACACCTGCTGTCGTAAAGGGCTTGGGGTTAGTGTTACGGGAGGTCATAAAGTTGCAATGAAGGTTTAGCTCAGACAGAAAATTATGCATTTACAATAAGAGAATAAGTTACAAACACATCGCTGCATTTCAAGTGTTGCATACGGTAACTTAGCCTACTTTGGCTGTCTCGTGAGCTAAACAGGGTAATGGTATCATAAGTTAGATTTATATAGCACATTTCATGAAACCCAAGGACGCTTAACACAGGTACAGGGGGACAAGGGAAAAGAAAATAGTGGGCCAACACAAACACGGACTAAAAGGGATAACATATCTACGCTAAATGGAAGGGGGATGTAGTTTAATGTCGGTTACTGACAAGCAACATCACGCAATCTAAAGTTATTTTATAAAGGAAATAGACATATTACATACAAATTCTTCAAATCCACTTTTCCTTCAAAATCTATCTCCTCCTCCATACTTTTACCTACAGACTTTAAAACATTCAGGACAAATTCATCTATTCAGGGCCTATTAAGCATTTAAGTTTAGTGTTCATTTCAGGATTTTTCTGCATTTATAATGGGTGTGTATTGCGTGACTTACTGTGGGTGATGTCATCGCTAGAGCACAGAGCCTTTAAAAAATCATCTTAGTCTGTTCTCTATAAATTGCTCTCACGCCCACAATTTTTACTTGTCTTATATGTATATGTGAAAACGTAGATATCCTTGTCTAGTTTCAGCAAATGTGTTCATTTAAGCAATATGAGTTGTAGTTTTTGAATTATCTGCCTCAGAGCGACAAGATGGTCAGTGGATTTCTCATTGACGATAATGTTATTTATTCTCATTCTCTCTTGAGCCAAAACGCAAACGCAGAGTAATATGAAACTGCGATTTCAGAGTCATTTATTATTTTTATCTACACAAATGATATACCAATATGTTGGCAAAGGCCTTGTGGCGCGCACAATGAGGCCATTTCACTGCTGCCACCTATAATTCAGGCTGTCTGAGCCTTCTTTTCACAGGTCGCTCTATGGGTCTGTTAAAGCAACAACAAAGCACTTTTCGTCTTCGGTCTCCCTACAGGTTGGAAGTGGAATTGTGTCCATTATGTCTCATTCGAACTACAGATCCGCTACCCGATCTGGCAAATTTGCATAGTGCAGTTATAGCCGATAGAGGGCTGCCAAGTAACTTCAGCAGTGCCGTTCCCCCTGTTACGAGTTGATGAACCACTGAAACGATTTTGGAAACATTATTGGGATTAATGGGAGCAGTCTAAGAGCTGTATATATATATATGTATACAGTATATATAATTAATATAAATTAATCTTGATGTTAATGTATATAACACACACACACACAGTGGGCTAACCCTAAATAAAAGTTATTATAGAATAATTTATTTATTTTTATTTTTAAATTATTGTTTTTGTTTCTAATATTAATATATTCACTTCCCAGAAAAAGGGACACTTTATTTAGTAGCAAATGATTTAATTAGGGCCCGAGCGCCAACAGCGGCGAAGGCCCTATTGAAACTGAAGGAATTATTCTTTCTTTCTTTCTTTCTTTCTTTCTTTCTTTCTTTCTTTCTTTCTTTTCCGCAAGATGGCGCCAATGTCTTGTGCTGTGTTTGTCAATTTGAAGCTCCCTCCCTGTCTGAGGCTGACCTCTTTCCCACAATGACAGTTTCCTGCAGGCTGGTTGAGAGGGACCGGCCGCCCTTAAAGCAAGATGTACGGAAGGGGAGACAAATTATCTGAGTTGAGCTGATCGGCATGCTGTGGACGTGGCTGGGAGAGTGAATTTTAGTTCTTTTTTCAGGGAAGAGCGAATGTCGCAGGCGTAAGTGTGTTGCTTGCTCAGCGTTGTCATGTTGTTTTTTCGTTGGTGTTTGCTTTTACGCAGTGCTAGTGGACAAACCTTAGCCCCGATACGTGTCACTTTGTGGAGAGAACGTCACGACAGACTCAGTTCAAAAAAGCTGGCAAATAAGAGTTGATGTGTTCAACGGTAAACTTGTACGCACATTTAGTAATAATTTAAGTGGATTTTGGATTTAGTAGTGGGCGATCTTCTATTCGGCATACATGCAACCAAACCAAATAACACCTATTTCAGTAAAACCTCCACTTTCATAACCGCTTCACACCATGGCGCTGTGTTTTGGTGCCAGAAGATTGCGGGGGCAACGGTTGAAGACATTTTTAAAAGTTGAAATTGCATAACAAAAATTGTGTAGGTGTTTTGGTTATATGCCGAATTGAAGAGTAGTTTGAAACGTTTCGCATTATATAGTAGGTTCTAACCTTTCAAGTTCGTACTGTTGGCACTTTCCCCAGGAATCAAGGTAACAAAAGTTGACATTATTGCAAAGGAGTTTCTTATAACGTCCTCTCCATGGAAAAGGTTAGACACTGGCATAACCGTTCAACCTGTATGAATATGCTACATAGTGTGAAAACATGTTGGACTAAACTAAACGAATAGTATTTTCATGAGTACACAGATGAGGATCAGTGTGGATGTTTTAGATAGAGATTTAAGTTACATGTTAACAACTTTAAAGTGCCTTCTCGTTTAAGGGTAATTACTGTAATGTTAACATGGAGCCTCTAGTGTAGGCCTTTTACTAAACAATTACCTGTGGTTTCCCCTTTTGACATAGGCCCACCGATAATTTAGATTCATCATTCAGACTATTTATATATTATAGTTTTTAGTATAGAAAGCCAGGTAGTTTTTTTGGGGACTTTGGTTAGACTTTTGGGTTTTTTGCTGTCGCTACACTTTTATTTAGTGTTATTCTGTGTTGGCACAGATCAAATCAACTAAGACACAGAATCACAATGGTACATTTAAGATGCTCAATAGTTGCTTGTTGATTCTTGGTCATGCTTAATGTTGTTTGATTCCAGACAGCATGTCTATAATGTTGTTTGGCATTCTTTGACCTTTGACCTGTGGAGGCTGCAACTTTCGTTGCCATGTGTGGCAAGACCCTAACATTTGCTGTAAATGTCTGTAAAACTGTCTTACCAGTGGGGAAGTGAGTGACAGGATGGAAGGATCGGCTGGACCAGGTGTCAGGACAAACGGACCCGTTGCTGCGTCCAGCATTCCGGTGAGCTCTACCATAGGCCCACCTCTGTCCCCAGAAGAGCTGGATGAAGAGCCACACTCATCTCTGACAGATGTCACCCAAATGTGGATGAAATTCGGCAAGACGTTTGCTATCATCTTCCCGATCTACGTCTTGGGATACTTTGGGTTTAGCTTTAGTTGGGTTCTGATTGGACTCGCGGTTTTGTTCTATTGGAGGAAAAACCATGGCAGTAAGGACTACAGGATAAACCGTGCCTTATCATTCCTGGAGCATGAAGAGAAAGAAGTGAGGCAAAGTGTGCCTACTTCAGAGCTACCACCATGGGTAAGTCCCCCAGCATTATTACATCCCTGGTGTTATCACCATCTTGTCGTTATTATTTTGTATTTTCAAGCCTCACCCCACTCTTGGGTGTTACCAGCCCGCATCAAGTATAGGATGTCCACATTGACTGTTTGCCTGCCTAACTGGCTGATTGGGATAACTTAATTCCTTGCCGCTGCTAAAATGTAACTAAAGTTTGTCTCTCACTAGACTCCTTTTGGTCATTTCAATCTTGTGTAACCACCCAAATGTGTTTAAGTCCTCCATGAATAATTTACACAAGACCTCTTTATTACACATTACTGGCACTGTTAAAGCCATCGAACCTGCTCTAATTTTCACTTTCTGTATTCATAACCTTGGGGTGGTTGCCTGTCTGTGTGCAGTCAGGTTGCTCTGTGCCATAATAGGAAACCAGTGTGAAGAAGGACGAGACCCACCCTAGGTTACTCGCAGGTAGCATTTGGCATTGAGAACCGGTTACAACTTGGAATCGTTTCAAAAATTACGAATCTTTTTTTGTGTGGAATCGTTAAGAAAATTCGGTTTTGAATCTGATCATCAGATTCAAATTTCACTTGAGCAAGTTTTGGTTTCCGTAGCGGCCTCGGTACTTCCAGGCGCTTGTTGTGTTGTGTGGCTTTATTTTGCATTGAAAAAGCCTGTTAAAACTGTAAATCATCATTGAATCAAAATAAAATGTTCTTTTTTTAATCTGTGAAATAAGCATGTGACCCGTTTCAACTCCACCCACCCCTTAAATAATCGGAATTGAGAATTGATAAGAACCAGAATCAAAAGGAAGAATCAGAATTGTTCATATCAAAAACGATGCCCAACCCTACTCACAGCACGTATATGTGAGCAAACCAGTCACATTTGCTTGTCAGAGCTAACTCTGTTATCAGCTAACTAATTGTTTAATTTGGGCTGTTGTGGCAGGGATTCATCAGAGCAGGATGGTTTCCCAAAAGTTTTGTTAGATCAGGGCAATGAATGAAAAACATTAGTTCAGTAATACATGGTTCCGTTTATGATTTCCAAGCTTCATGAAATCAACAAATGCATACAGTAATATCTGGAGTTTACACCAATTACACAAAATTGCCATTTGCGTGACTTGACAAGTCTCTAATCTAGGGGTGCACCGATCGGCCCCAATATTGACAAAATAGCTGGATCGGAATAATTAACAGATCCACGGGCCGATCCGTTTTTTGTTGTTGTTTTTTTTCCTCCGTCACACCACCTGCGACTACGCAGTTAATAGGGGTTAACTGTTAACAGGGGTTAACTGCGTAGCCTTTTCACTCATGGTAGTAACTTCATAACACAAAAATTAATAACCAACAACTAACTCTCTTTAAAAGGATAAAACACCATAGCATATAACAATTTGAGACTTAAACAGTTTTTAACACTAATAATTTTACATTTACAAATGTAGCTACACCGCCGAATGGCATGCTGGGTAACATTACAGCTGCTAGCCTAGCTAGCCAGGTAGCATAACAGTCTGTTAAGCTGGGAGAGGCTCCGGTCGCTACTGCACATTCAAGAACCGAGAAGAGAGTTAGCTCGAGGATGAAGAAAGACCGGAGATACACCAGAACAACGTGTGCTCAAGGGAGGAGCTGTCTGTTGTTCCCAAGTTTTTTCTTTCTAACAAATTGGACATAATTTAGCCACTGTTGTTGCCCGTCGCTCTAACGTTACTCGGCCGTGCTAACGTTAGACCTGTCACTTCAAGCATGCAGCGGAGCAACATTCTGAACGCAATCCCCCTCAGGTCCCGTTACAGACCGTTGAGAAAGACGGGTTCAGAGCAACGATTAAAACTCTGGATTAAAGATGTCTCGCCTCGCTGAAATATGTCCGTCAACCTGCTGACATTATTCAAACAGAGAAGGAGGCTGACAGCAGAGTTACGTTCAGCCGCCCACTACAACAACACTACAGCCTAACTTACCTGTGGCCAAGGTAGTGTTCATACAACTAGCTTACAACTATTTTGTTTTGAAAGGGAAACAATGTTAAAGTTGTTTGCATGTGTATTCATTCGATTTGAGTTTATTTTACTACTTTGCAGTTTGCACAATAAAAACAGTTAAGCTTCTGTAACTGTTTGATGGATTCTCCTTCATATAAAGTTATTGTATAATGTCGTGGAGCCAAACCCTTTATTAATAAAAGCTTTTAGTAAACATGATGACATTAACATGTTTTTGAGATATTCTATGTACTCCTGACAGTAGAATAAGCCATTATAAACCTATATAAAGGTGGTCCATTATTATTTATTTAAATTTATTTTAAGAAGTTTGATTACATTATATTTTCGATTTGAATGCACAGTTTTCTTTTTTTTAAATAACAAATAAATAAGAATTCAATACATAACATCTATGTTATTTTGTCTTAGTTAGGAAAGTAATGTTTAGTTAGGAAGGTCTGGTGCCTTTAGTCTCTTCCACATGGTGGAAGGAAGGTATAAGGTGGAAGGTATACAGTTTATTATTAACTCAGCAACGGTATCGGATCGGTATCGGGTATCGACAGATACACAAAGCCCTGGCATCGGTATCTGTATCGGGACTGAAAAGTCAGATCGGTGCATCCCTACTCTAATCTTTTCTTTTACAGGTAAGGCCAAATAATAATACATTTAGGACATAGTATTTTTTAATTGTTTATTGTTTGTCTGTTAGACCTGTCCTTGCATGGCAGAAACTTTATAGTGTACTGCAGGGAGCGTCTCAGAAGTGGAGCGTCTTGCCTGCCTGACTCGCAGATTTTATTGTCTCTACAATCCCGTGTTTATAAGCACCTTCCTCTCTAAGTACTGTTTTCTGGTGCTGTCCTTATAAAAAAGATCTGTGATGTGGTATTATGTTCTTCCCCCTCCAAGATGAATCTCCCATCTTCCATGGTGTTGTAGAGGAGACATAGACCGTGTTTCCCACTGGTTGACACTTTAGTTGTGGCGCCGGGTGGCGCCGGGTGGCTGGGTTCTGTAATAAACTAGTCAAATAAAGGTTTATGAACAATTTTTTTGAAAACAATGACTACTTCACATTAACAGATAATTTAGAAATAATATCTATTTACATATTAAACAAGTTAGACTTTAAGATGATACAGATCAAATTATTGCGACACTATTCTGCATCTGACACAATTTCCGGGTAGTTATTAGGGCTTGACGATATGAGGAAAATATGCCATATGCCACAACGTTGTTGGAAATGCGATATCACTTACATCTTACTACAATAAATAAACAGATATTAAAATGTACTCAGTTTGCCTTTGTGTTGCTTTTCAGTATTCTGCTAAAATACAACAAATTGCTTGTTGAATTTAAACAAATGGCAGAAAAGTGTAGCCATGATGATTTTTTGCCAAATGTTAACGGTTCAGCAGATAAAATACCAGATTATCTGGAGCCCAAATGTTATATCCTAGGGCTAGCTAAAGTAAAAAAAAAAAAAGAAAAAGTTTGTTAGGTCATTGTTCGTGCTTTAATCTGTGTTTTGGGGATTCTAAACTTGCTCTTTTGTACTATACTATACCTGTCCTTGTTGCACTCATTAAGATCTCATCTGAGCAGATTTCTGTCATTTAAACAAGTCTGACTTGTAGTTTAAAACTTTTACAGCAGATTTAATAAAATTACGGGCAAGTTAAAGGTCCCATGGCATGAAAATTCACTTTGAGTTTTTTTAACATTAATATGAGTTCCCCCAGCCTGCCTATGGTCCCCCAGTGGCTAGAAAATGTGATAGGTGTAAACCGTGCCCTGGGTATCCTGCTCTGCCTTTATGAAAATGAAAGCTCAAATGGGCCGATCTGGAATCTTCTCCTTATGAGGTCATAAGGGGAAAGGTTACCTCCCCTTTCTCTGGTTTGCCCATCCAGAGAATTTGGCCCACCCATGAGAGAGAGAGACATCATGGCTCGCAAACAAGCAAAGAGGCAGTTGGTCAAGGCCACACCCCCTCTAGGGCTGGGACAATTCGTAAATGTGTCGACACAAATAATTTGCGTCGACACGTCACTAAATAAAATAAATAAATAAAACTTGGGTGCAAATTAATTAATGTAATGTGGAACTAATGTAATGCGGAACTACTGTTAGATACGCGGGTTCTAGGGACACCTAATCTGTAGCCCTGCCTTAGCTCTGAAGCTAGCCGAGCTCCTCCACCTACATGCAGTTTTTTGTCAGGTCGACGGTACAGCGAGTGAGTCAGAGATAGCAGCACGAAAGGACGAGTATGGCGAGTGGTTACGACCCTCTTTAAGATCGCAAATTTGGAAAAACTTTGTGACTGTATGGCTGCAGCCTGGAGCCTACCGTGTCCTCTCGTCTCATGCCGTCTCATGCCGTCCCTGCCTTGAAAACTTCGGTCTTCGGGTCAGTTCCAGTAGTAGGCTACAGGCGAGAGAGTGGTGGATAAGACGAGGACTATGTGTCGGCGTTGTTCAGCAGTTGTTGGGTATGTGAGTGGAAATACATCTAACATGCTAACGCATATCCGACGCCATCACCCAGATGTGCCAATCACTGGAATGAGACAAAAACAACTGTCCAATTTCTCCTCCCTACAGTGCTTAACCAGCCTTTAGATACAAATAATTCAAGTTAAATTAATAGGAGAAGAGCTTGGATGTTAACCAAGAGCTTATTCATTATTTTACCTACTGTTAAAAAAAGCAAATACAAGCTACTCTTTTTGCACTTGCTCTTTTTTTGTATTCCTCCTGAAAGTGACTTTATTTTGTGGTTGGATTGATAGTCTACATCTGGCTTCAGGTTGCACTAAACATTAATTTTACTCCAACAGTGCAGTGTTAAATAATTTTAATACATAGAGATTTGAACCTTATTGAAATTTGTTTTGTGTAAATTGTTAATAATTGAGCAAGTGAAAAATTAATCGTTAGATTAATCGAAAAAATTTATCGTTAGATTAATCATTTAAAAAATAATCGTTTGGGACAGCCCTAACCCCCAGCCTCCACCTTTCCCCCGTCTCTCCTCCTCAATAGAATTTAAAGCTACAGACACAGAAATGGCACATACTAAGGAAAGCTCATTGTGGGACTGGCTCTAGTGGCTGTAATTCTGCACCAAGGCTGAATTTTGGGAAAGGGACTTCAGATACAGTATTAGGGGACCACTAAGGTCTATATAAAAGAGACTTCAGATACAGTATTAGGGGACCACTAAGGCCTATATAAAAGAGACTTCAGATACAGTAGTAGGGGACCACTTAGGCCTATATAAAAGAGACTTCATATACAGTATTAGGGGACCTCTAAGGCCTATATAAAAGCAGCATGTCATAGGACCTTTAATACTTCATAACATTTGGCTCTGGGTAATCAGGTATTATCTGCTGAACCATACCATTGATGACAAACAAACCAGACTTAATTGACAAAGCACATTATAAGCGACACTTCATCTGTATCATCTTCTAGTCTAGTTTGTTTATGTAAATAGTCCTTCCTTTTTTGTCTTTCTGTTAATGTTGTAGTCATTGTTTTCAAGAAATAGTTAATAAACCTTTGTTTGACTAGTTTATTACTGAACCCAGCCGTCACATCTTGCACCCCCCACCACCACAAGTAACCTCTCAAGCTGTGGGAAACCCTGAGTACCCATTAGAAGTTACCAGAGTATAAAGGGATGTCTTTAAGTTCTTTCAAAGGTATTCAATTTATAGTGATATAAAACTAAAGAAAGCAACTCATGAATTGATAAATGACTTTAACAGTTTAATTGGAATTTATTTTTATTTTAGTAATTAGAAAAAGCTAGTGAGTAGACCTTTGACTAAATATGTGTTAAACTGAGGTCTACGGTTACACAAGATTTTTGATAAATAATCATCAGTAATATGGATATAATGACTAAGTGGGTAAAGGCAAATAATAGAACAGTTACAACAGTCTGGTTAATTCAGAAAATGACATAACTTTACTGTAACGCAGCCTTTAAAACCAGGGAAAGAAAACACTGACATATTACGATGTCCAAAATCTAAGATGACATCTAGTCTCATATCCCGATATCGATATAAAATCGATATATTGCCCAGCTCTAGTCTGCATATTGGTGGTGTGATTCACTAAACTACAGAAGAGTGTTACAGCTGAAATATATTCTCTGTATGTAGGTCTGGTAGCCCTCAGATAAATAGCAGTATTTGAGTCAGAGGACTGGAGTAGGTAGTTTGTAAGTGTGGATGTGTGTAACTATGAATAAGAACCTGGGTGGTGCTGGAAAAGTTCAGTCAAACTCAGCATAATCCTTTATCTTTGACTGATAATGTTACAACAACCTGGTTAGAAACAGCCTTTTAAAAGTTACTACGACCACAGTGGAACTGTTTCTCTCTGCGCTTCTTTCCGTTTTTCCTCCACCTTCTCTTCATTTTCTCTCTGTGTACTGGTGTGACACGGCATGGGTAGGGCTTTCCGGTTCTTTTGATCAGCCAAAGGGCAGGGCTCTGCTCCACAGTAGAGAATGAAAACAATGTTGAGGAACAGAAAGGCCTTGTGCTGCTATTCTGTTGTGCTTTCACCCCCAGGCTGTAAATGTTTCTCTTCTCCAGCACATTACATTTGATAAAAAGACCATGACTATTAGGTTTAAAGTGCGGGAGTGCCTACATCCTTTCATTTGGACTGCTTTGCATATTAAGTAAAGTAATGTCATGTACAAGTTGCATTTCTGGAGAACAGCAACTTGCAGATGAGACAGGAAGAGGTCACATTAAACGTAACAAAAACTGATCACTTGTACACCTCTCTTCAAACTAACATCCTCCAGGTAAACTTTTTATTTAGGTTTAGATAGGGACATTTTGGGGTCAAGTATGCTATTGGAAGTTGTGCTGCTAGTTAGGCCTGCGTGATTTGGGGAAAAATATAAATCACGATTTTTTTTTTAGCTTAGAATTGATATCACGATTCTTTGCCACGATTTGTTTCTCACGAAGTGTAATGTTTATTGCACACATGAACCATGACAAAACAAAACAAATTGGCAGTACAAAACAGATTTTGTTGGCACCTATAGCACATTGCACATCACCACAAGCCTGTAAACACAGAGGCTTCAATGAATAAAGACAATAAAGTACATACTGGCCATTTACAGTAGGCTAGCAAAAATAGTGACATATAACACATTGAACTAAATATGGCCCTGATACAGGCTCAATCTGAACTCCTTGAACATGTCTTTACATAATTAAAACATGTTAATCAACAAGCTGCAGCTACAGCTTCAGTCTCTAGAGAAATGGAGTTTGTCAATTGCCAATTTAAGTACAGTATCAAAAACAGAATTTCTTAGCACACTCTTTAACTGCTTGCCTTTTATAGAATTAACATTCAACTGGCCATTCAAGTAGGTTACCAAAAATAGAAGTTTAATGACCTGTGCTGAATATGGCCCTGAATCAGACTGACCCTCAGCGTCGCACTTGAATCCAAAATACTTCCACACCACCGAATGCGGACATTTCTTCAGAACGAGTTGGGTTTGAGACTGAGTGGTTGGCTGATTCTCGTCACTAGTAGCTGGGTTTTCATCAATATGCATTTGGTTTATTTCCGAACTACCGCGCTCGCTCTACGAGTGAAACACGTGATTAAAAGGCGCTTTGTCATTGGCTGAGGGTGAAGCCCTGAACTTTGTGAGAGCTGTCCTACCAAAACAAAAAGTCATTTATAAATTAAATTGTGAACAGGGTGAATCGAGATCGCGATTTTATAAAGATTTATCGTGCAGGCCTACTGCTAGTCCTACTTAAAATTGTAATGTTGACACGGTTAACTGCAGGTTGCTAAATGTTAGAAAATAAATAAAAAGCTGGTTTTCATACCATGATTTTGCAACAAATTCTAAACAGGCCGCTTGAGGATCTTGATTTCAGGTTTTAAGAAAATGGGTTCACTTACAGATATAGTATTAGGTAGGGGTGTGACGAGACGCTTACTCCACGAGACGAGACACATCACGAGATTGGGTTCACGAGAACGAGACGAGACGAGATTTTAAATTTTTTTTTTAAAGAAATCCTCGATGAAATATATGAATGGAAAATAGTTTTAGTTTTTCAGTTATTCAACTGAAAAATCACAAAATGCAAAACAATTTGTGTGCATTTTGAAATCAACTATTAATGATGAATGTTATTTAACTTTTTTTTTACTATTTTAATGAATCATATGCAGTAAAGGACGTGCAAACACTGCAAAATGTTTTGTATAAACTCTACCAACTGGCTTCTGCCTTGTACAATTTCACATGAGAAATCTAACTCCTTTCCACAAATCGAACATAAAAAAATAAACCGTATGTGTAAATAAAATAAATGTGTAAATAACAGAAAAACTTTAAATGCAAACAGTAAGTGTATCAATAACCAAAGTACTGCTCTCTCAAAACTACAAGTGCAAACAGAAACAATTTTTTTCTATAAGATAAACTACACAGAACAGCCTAAGATATGGTCATGTTCTTTTTCAAGAATATAAGCATGTTGACTATTTCTGGCAGCAGTTGAGACCTTTGGGCAGTAACTATGTCTCCTGCAGTAGAAAAAACACACTCACTTGGAACAGAGGTAGCAGGGATGGAAAGGTATGCTTTGGCAAGTGGAGACAGCAAAGGATATTTAGGAGTTGCCGAAATCCGACATTTTCCACCACAGAAAATGGCCTCATATCAGCTGCAATGAAAACGCCTATGTCCCTCGTTATTGCCGTGGCTCTTACACGGCAATTATTTGCAGAGATGCTAAGGCTTTTAGAGTTGTTTGCCCTTTTAATGTTTTCGTCGCGGGTGCTGTAGTTGGTAGAGAGCTGTGGTGGTGCTGGAAGTGTTTTTGCATAGTGCTCGTGTTAGCCGCGGTATACGGCATTTTTTTCTTACAATGTTTACATATTGTGTTCGTCTTGTCTGTCACTCTTTCGCCGTTTATTATTTCCGCAGGAAAACCAAAATGTTTGCACACAAATGATTTAAAAGTTGCAGGGGGATCTTCAATAGTAATTTCACGCTCCATCACGCTGACATCACATCGCCTCACGAGACAACTTTTCACCTCGACGAGAAATCTCGTCACGTTTTAATCTCGTCACACCCTTAGTATTAGGGGACCTTCAATGAAATGGCTACTATGGGTACTAACATCATCACGAGGGCCACACAGAATCTGTGGATGCAGAATTCTACAGAATTTCCCCGCAGATTTTAAACAAATTAAAATAAAACTCAGAATGTAAACACATTTTCACCTCAAGCAGAAAAACAGTCAGCTAAATTCTGCAGATTTTCAATCCTGATCACCGCTGAAAACTTAAAAATATCTGCAGATTCCGTCTGAGTCTAATCATCACACATGAATACATTTGGGCTCATTTAATCTACAAGAGTCTCAGCTGTTGAATTATACCCAATTTATGCAATTCTAAAAACCAAGTAATTCTTTAAATTGTCTAGTTTCAAATCATACTAATATCTTCACTCTAGCTCTAACGGAGTCCCGGCCTGCATACGTATGTATGGAGCAGCTACAGAGTCACTATTGCAGGCTACAATTGAAATCTATTAAATATCAAAATCAAGTCTGGTTCTGTATTTCTACTGTCAGCACAATAGAGCACTCAAGATTTCCTGGACTGATCTCTCTCCTGGCTGTGGTCTATCCACCTTACATCCTCGATGTCTCTCTCTCTGAGCCTAATATAGACATCAGCATTGAGCAACTGTCTTGTCATATAAGTCTCCTGTTTCCGCATCTTTTAACACCTTCGGCAGTTTGAGGAGAAGCTGATTAAGCAGGTTTCCTGGTTGTTTTCGTTGTCGGAAGACTAGGTGGATTGATAGTCAGCAGCATACAGTGATAGGACATACATTTAAAGTTATGACAGGAAAGTCTTTTAATTTGTCAGTTGCAGTTTGAATTAATAAATTCCAGCTGTACTTGACAGAATTAGTCATGCTCTCCACACACCTCTCTTACACACACTGACATTGTATTCAGGGTGTGGCTGGAAAGGGAGGTTACAATTTCCTAACAGCTGTGACATAGTTGGGCTGTGAGTCTCACCCACTGGCCACTCTTTGACACAGAGAGGCTTTTAATTCTTCGTCTTTTGCAGCCAAAACTATTGCTGGATTTCAGTAACAAGTATCTACCAAGTACAGAGTGTGGACTAGTAGCTAGAGAGGGGCCAGTTCACCGCCCGGTACTGCAGAGGTGCCCTTGAGCAAGGCATCGAACTCCCAACTGCTTGGGGTGCCTGTCCATGGACAGCCCCCTTACTCTGACATCTCTCCATTAGTGCATGTATAGGTCCTGGGCATGTGTGTTTATTTCAGTCCTGCATGTGTAAAATGTAATTTCCCCTTGGGGATTAGTAAAGTATGTCCTCTACTTTTGTTTATTTTGGTCATATGTAACTTACAGCATTTAATACACTGGTAATGAACATTACATATACATAAGGCTAATGCTTTTCTTGCACTAAAATTAACAACAACAAACAAAAAAACAAAAAAAAGAAACAAAACAGGAGCGAGAAGGTGTAGGCTGAAGCCTTAGCTTATTACACCGACCCTTTTAACATTAATTATTATCATTCACACAAAGTGACTATATGTAACTTTTAAACGTTTATGAAACTGTTAAATTTTTTATTTAATGATCATAAATGACCTGTAACAGCAAACAGGCCTAACGGTGAAAAGAACACTATTTTTATATGGTTTGTCTTTATGCCTTTGCCGTGTCCGATTTTTCACAAACGGATTTCCAACAGGTAGAACAGCTCTACAGTCACACATTCTGATGGGTCACAGGTTTCTTTGTAACACCGGAAAAGCCTGTCCAGCCAGGTAAAAGGTAGCAGAGATTTCTTTTATATAGGCCTAATTGTATTTTTATTTTATTTTACAAGTTATCTGTTGTAGTTAAGGCAGATACTGGGGCAGGACCATCACAGGAAAGAAGGAAATTACTCAGACAACGGGCGAAACTTGAGTCACGCTCAGTCGGGCTATTAACAGATGGAGATGATTTGTATGTAATATGTCTTTTTCATTCATGACATAACTTTACAATGCGCAATGTGGTTGTATGTCAGTAAGGCATAAAAAAAAAAATGTTTGGTTCCGGTTGGTTGTCAGTTGAGGGCATGGGTCGGTAGGGAATTTATTTTTTATTTTATTTTTTTCCCAGTGGCAGCAAGGGATAGGTAGGAATTTTTTTTTTTTTTTTTCCTTTACAGTAGTGATGGATACACATACATAGCCTACATGTATAGTATCACCTTGTGTGTCCCAGCATGACACGCACACACACACACACACACACACACACACACACACACACACTTTAAATGTGTGTACTTTTTTCTACTCCTAAAAACCAGTTCTGGACCATTGGTATTGAAGACATCTCAAGCAATGTTTCATCTAATAGTATTAATCTCAATACAAACCTTCTCAGAAAAACCTTCAACATAAAATGTAAACGTTCAAAACTTATTTAGTGATTCATTTTAAACTAATTTGTTAATCTCCATTTCCTTTGTCCTCATTATCTACTCATTTCCACAAAAAGGATTTTTGTTTAACTAGTCTTACACACACACACACACACACACACACACACACACACACACACACACACACACACACACACACACACACACACACACACACACACACGCACGCACGCGCACACACACACACAATATGAATATTATGAATATATTAGCAAAACCGTATCATAAAGGAGTGCAAATAGTTCTCTCTGCCCCTTTCCGCAATGTCTTGTTTGTATGCTCCCACTCTAGGGTTGCCATAAAATGTAGAATTTTTATGGGTCCATCAGTGCCCTGCACTACTTAAAAATCATCTTCAGCAGTCAATTTGCGTTGATTTACATGATAAAAAGGACCTCCTTAAAAATAGCAAAACCGGCTGTTGATCAGCTAAGCCCATTCACCAGTTTCTCGCCTTTCATAGCTTAAGATATGGTAACGTGGGATCGCGTTAACAAAAAGTTACTATGAGAAAATTGAGGATATGGAGTAGGGGTGCACCGATCTGATATTAGGATCCAGTTTTTTTTTTTTTTCGTACCCTTCTCACTCATGGTAGTAACTTTATAACACAACTATTAATAACCCACAACTAACTCTCTTTAAAAGGATAGAACACCATAGCATATAACAATTTGTGACTTAAACAGTTTCTAACACTAACAATTTTACATTTACAAATGTACACCGCCCACCGGCATGCTGGGTAACATTATAGCTGCTAGCTTAGCTAGCCAGGTAGCATAACAGTCTTTTAAGCTGGGAGAGGCTTCGGTCGCTACTGCACATTCAAGAACAGAGAAGAAAGTTAAAGGATGAAGAAAGACCGGAGATCACCAGAACAACGTGTGCTCAAGAGCGGAGCCGTCTGCTGTTTCCAAGTTTTTTTTTTTTCTAAAAAATCGGACATAATTTAGCCACTGTTGTTGCCTGTCAATCTAACGTTACTCGGCCGTGCTAACGTTACTGTGCTAACGTTACTGTGCTAACGTTAGACCGGTCACTTCAAGCATGCAGCGGAGCAACATTCTGAACGCAATCCACCTCCAGTCCCGTTACAGACCGTTGAGAAAGACGGGTTCAGAGCAATGATTAAAACACTGGATTTAAGAGGTCTTGCTTCGCTGAAATACGTCCGCCAACCTGCTGACATTATTCAAACAGCGAAGGAGGCTGACAGCAGAGCTACGTTCAGTCGCCCACTACAACAACACTACAACCTAACTTACCTGTGGCCAAGGTAGTGTTCATACAACTAGCTTACAACTATTTTGTTTTGAAAGGGAAACAATGTTAAAGTTGTTTGTATGTGTATTCATTCGATTTGAGTTTATTTTACTATTTTGCAGTTTGCACAATAAAAATAGTTAGCTTCCGTAACTGTTTGATGGATTCTCCTTCATATAAAGACCAGATGCGGAACGGCTGCGGAACAGCTCCGAAACGGCGGCGGAGTCATTAGGTTTCCATTAAAGTCAATGTGTGTATTTCCACTGGCTGCAGAACGGCTGCGTTCCAACTCCGGCACAGCTCCGGCGGTCCGCAGCCCTCCGGAGCAGATATGCAGAGCTTCTATTCTTGCCGGATGCTGGAGAGCTCCGCAGCAATTCAGCACATGGCAGATAGTGCGGGACAGGAAATCTGGTTAATTTTCCAAATAAAATACACCGTGCTCACAGCGGATCATATTTCCCTGCACTACACCTTGAAAACACAGCACAGAGCTGTTTCCCCTCTGCTCCTCTGGATGGAAACAAACTGTTGTTGGTTTTGTGGTTTTATTCTACGTGAATTCGCGAGAACTTGTGGGTCCTCGTGACTACAGCGGTCAGTCATGGCCAGAGTGACGGTAGACTAAGCCGTTATAAACCTATATAAAGGTGGCCCATTATTGAAGACCCATTATTGTTATTTATTTAATTTATTGATTACATTATATTTTTGATTTTAATGCACAATTGTTTTTTAAATAACAAATAAATAAATAAGAATTCAATACATTACATCTGTTATTTTGTCTTAGTTAGGAAAGTAATGTTTAGTTAGGAAGGTCTGGTGCCTTTAGTCTCTTCCACATGGTGGAAGGAAGGTATAAAGGTGGAAGGTATACAGTTTATTATTAATTCAGCAACGGTATCAGATCGGTATCAGGTATCAACAGATACACAAAGCCCTGGCATCGATATCGAGACTGAAAAAGTTGGATCGGTGCATCCCTAGCATGGAGAAAAAAGTTATGAGAAGTAATGCTTGACGCAATGCTAGCTAACCAACAGAAAGCAAAGTAAAGGGCAATATTTCTATATTTCTTTCTAGACGTTAACCATAGTAAATCCATGGGCATCCACCATTTGAAAATAATGCAGCTCAGTGTGTCATAGCAAGAGCCTGGTCGGGTTAGAACTCTCCCCAACCTGATTGGGCTGTACTGGCCTGCCTCCCTCTACTCTCAATATATTATTAATTATATGATAGATGAATCTGATGACTATGTAGAGAAGCAGAGATAAGCAGGGGTGCTGTGTCTGCAGCTATACACCCTGCCCGCTGGTCTAGGCGTACGCTGCAACTCCACACTCCCTAACTATAAGCACCTCTACACATTACAAACAAGAATGCACAATCAAAACAGGATAAACAGAAACACACAATGAACAGGGAAATAAGGAAACAGAGAACAGAAATATACAGAATAAATATACAAAACAGGAAATTGATAATCGCAGTGTTATAACTGATACAAACATCAATCCACTACTATTACCACTGCTAGGTACTAGGACAGAGTATTTGAGCAACTAAATGACAATATAGCTTCATTCCAGATGTAGTGAAGAAGTGACCAGTATTACAGTGTACCCCTATGGTTGGTTTATGCCTTAAAATAATGGCCAGGATCTCTGGGAAAAGGCACAATGGAAATCTCCATTTCAAACATCACTGCAGGTTGACTGCTTTTAGCAGCAGTGGTTGATTGACAATACTGTCGTGGTTAGCTCACCGAAACTCTACTGCCGAAGTTGCTAGCTGGCTTGGCAACGTTGGCTAATGTCCGCTAGCATACGTACAGGCTAATTATAGCGAGTTAGCTTTGTGTGTAACGTAACAAAAACCCACCCATCTCGTAGGAGCAAAGCTTAATAGGCCTATTTAATTCAATAAAATTATGGTACACACGGAGCACTCACGCCACAGGTCTTATGTTGACAACGTGGACGCCGATATAGGAAATTCCGAAGGGAGTCGTAATATTTACCAAATAGGCTAAGGCTAACGCTGTTGCGCTAATGTTAGGCAAACGTGAAAATCCGAACAACATCCCCACCCAAGCTGTGTTTCACTTTGCCTCCAATATTATTATATTGTTCTAAACATAATAAAGCCGCTGGAGTTGGGTGGAAGGTCAGGGGCCTCGACCGACCAGACCCGGGCAGTAGATGCTGGCTCTGGGGACGTGGAACGTTTGTGGGGGAAGGAGATCTGGTGGGGCTTACTTCTACGCACAGTCTCGGTTCTGGAACCATACTCCTGGATAGGGGTTGGATTCTTTTCTTCTCCGGAGTTGCCCAGGGTATGAGGCGCCGGGCGGGTGTGGGGATACTCACAAGCCCCCGGCTGAGTGCCGCTATGTTGGAGTTTACCCCGGTGGACAAGAGGGTCGCCTCCCTACGCCTGCGGGTGGTGGGGGGGAAAACTCTGACTGTTGTTTGTGCATATGCACCAAACAGGAGCTCGGAGTATTCGGCCTTCTTGGAGACCTTGAGTGGAGTCCTGCATGGGGCTCCCGTGGGGGACTCCATTGTTCTACTGGGGTACTTCAACACGCAAGTGAGCAATGATGGAGACACATGGAGAGGCATGATTGGGAGGAACGGCCTCCCTGATCTAAACCAGAGTGGTTGTTTGTTGTTGGACTTCTTTGCTAGTCATGGATTGTCTATAACGAACACCATGATCGAACATAGGGATGCTCATAAGTGTACTTGGTATCAGAGGTATTATAAAATCGATCATTGACCTTTGGCCTAGGGTGGGCCAAAGGTCAATGATTGATTTTATAATCGTTTCATCTGATCTGAGGCCGTTTGTTTTGGACACTCGGGTGAAGAGAGGGGCGGAGCTGTCAACCGATCACCATCTGGTGGTGAGTTGGGTCAGGGGGTGGGGGAAGACTCTGGACAGACCTGGTAAGGCCAAACGGGTAGTGCGGGTAAATTGGGAACGTCTGGAGGAGGCCCCTGTCCGACAGACTTTCAACTCACACCTCCGGCAGAGCTTTTCATGCATCCCTGTGGAGGCTGGGGGCATTGAACCCGAGTGGACAATGTTCAAAGTTTCCATTACTGAAGCTGCGTCGAGGAGCTGTGGTCTTAGGGTCTTAGGTGCCTCAAGGGGTGGTAACCCACGAACACCGTGGTGGACATCGGTGGTCAGGGAAGCCGTCCGACTGAAGAAGGAGTCCTTCCGGGATATGTTATCCCAGAGGACTCCGGAGGCAGTTGCAGGGTACCGAAGGGCCCAAAGGGCTGCAGCCTCTGCCGTGAGAGAGGCAAAGCAGCGGGTGTGGGAGAAGTTTGGAGAAGACATGGAGAAGGACTTTCGGTCGGCACCAAAGTGCTTCTGGAAAACTGTGCGCCACCTCAGGAGGGGGAAACGGGGAACCATCCAAGCTGTGTACAGTAAGGATGGGACACTGTTGACCTCAACTGAGGAGGTAATAGGGCGGTGGAAGGAGCACTTTGAGGAACTCCTGAATCCGATTAATACGCCCTCTATGTTAGAGGCAGAGCTGGATGATGGGGGATCATTGTCAATTTCCCAGGCGGAAGTCACTGATGTAGTCAAACAACTCCACAGTGGCAAAGCCCCTGGGATTGATGAGATCCGTCCAGAAATGCTCAAGGCTCTGGGTGTGGAGGGGCTGTCCCGGTTGACACGCCTGTTCAACATTGCGTGGAAGTCTGGGACAGTGCCAAAGGAGTGGCAGACTGGGGTGGTGGTTCCCCTTTTTAAAAAGCCAATCACAGGGGTATCACACTTCTCAACCTCCCTGGTCTACTCCAAAGTGCTGGAAAGGAGGATTCGGCCGATAGTCGAACCTCGGGTTGAAGAGGAACAATGCGGATTCCGTCCTGGTCGTAGAACAACGGACCAGCTCTTCACTCTCGCAAGGATCCTGGAGGGAGCCTGGGAGTATGCCCAACCGGTCTACATGTGTTTTGTGGATCTGGAAAAGGCATATGACCGGGACCCCGGGAGATACTGTGGGAGGTGCTGCGGGAGTATGGGGTGAGGGGGTCCCTTCTCAGGGCCATCCAATCTCTGTACGACCAAAGTGAGAGCTGTGTCCGGGTTCTCAGCAGTAAGTCAGACTTGTTCAGGTGAGGGTTTGCCTCCGCCAGGGCTGCGCTTTGTCACCAATCCTGTTTGTAATAATTATGGACAGGATATCAAGGCGTAGTCGGGATGGGGAGGGGTTGCAGTTCGGTGGGCTGGGGATCTCATCGCTGCTCTTTGCAGATGATGTGGTCCTGGTGGCATCATCAGCCTGTGACCTTCAGCACTCACTGGATCGGTTCGCAGCCGAGTGCGAAGCGGCTGGGATGAGGATCAGCACCTCTAAATCTGAGGCTATGGTTCTCTGCAGGAAACCGATTGAATGCCTCCTCCTGGTGGGGAATGAGTCCTTACCCCAAGTGAAGGAGTTAAAGTACCTTGGGTTTTGTTCGCGAGTGAGGGGACAATGGAGCGGGAGATTGGTCGGAGAATCGGTGCAGCGGGTGCAGTATTACATTCAATCTATCGCACTGTTGTGACAAAAAGAGAGCTGAGCCAGAAGGCAAAGCTCTCCATCTACCGGTCAGTTTTTGTTCCTACCCTCACCTATGGTCATGAAGGCTGGGTCATGACTGAAAGAACGAGATCCAGGGTACAAGCGGCCGAAATGGGTTTCCTCAGGAGGGTGGCTGGCATCTCCCTTAGAGATAGGGTGAGAAGCTCAGTCATCCGTGAGGAGCTCGGAGTAGAGCCGCTGCTCCTTTGCGTCGTAAGGAGCCAGTTGAGGTGGTTCGGGCATCTGGTAAGGATGCACCCTGGGCGCCTCCCTAGGGAGGTGTTTCAGGCACGTCCAGCTGGGAGGAGGCCTCGGGGAAGACCCAGGACTAGGTGGAGGGATTATATCTTCAACCTGGCCTGGGAACGCCTCGGGATCCCCCAGTCGGAGCTGGTTAATGTGGCTCGGGAAAGGGAAGTTTGGGGTCCCCTGCTGGAGCTGCTCCCTTTGCGACCCTATACCGGATAAGCGGACGAAGATGGATGGATGGATGGATGGATAAACATAATAAAGACACCTGGACTTGGTCAAGACCAAAAGCCATATTTGGCAAGACCAAGACCAGTCCATGTCCATAGAAAAACTGTCTCAAGTACAGCCCTGTAATACCATAGTTAAAATATTATAGTTCACCTACTGTCAGCAAAAATGGTTTGCCTTGGTTTGTGCTCTCTGGAAGAGAAAAGCCCACTCCCCGGTCCGCAGGCTCCCCAGAATGTCATTTTTCAGCTTGTCTTTTTTGGTCTGTACAACTTTCGGCGGGGGCAAATGAGTTACTTGCTGTGCACGAAACAGCATCTCGAATGCAGACGGAGTCGGGATACTTTGAGCCGTGACAGATTCTGGCTCGGGGGCACACTTCAGTGCTAAATACTAGGGGTGGTACGGTTCATGAAAAAACACCCAAACTGCTCAGTTCGCTGGTCTCGGTTCGGAGCATGTGTGTACCGTTTGTCAGTACACTGTTAATGTGCACTAACCTCTTACTGCCGTAGTGCCCACTTTCGGCACCTATGTTAAAACACTTACTGGAAATGACGAGCGGGATGGGGGTGACAAACGCAACCCATAGCAGCTGATTGGACGATTGCGTCACATGGGTCTGGCTGGTCCCTAATTTCAAAACAGACTGTCATGGTGGCTCATTCAGAATACGATCTCATATTGTACTAAAATAGTTCACCGAAACATGTTTCTGAAAACATTTAAAGCGAGAAATAGGCCATGCAGTTGCTGAATCTGTCTTCGTTTCAGATCAACAAAGGTCAGTTTAAAAGATTTTCGTCAGATTTTGAGAGACACCGAGCCGACCGCTCCTCAAGTGGAGTGGGGTGCCGCTGCAGGTCACGTCACCTGCAGAAATGTCAGGTGGGAGAGAGGCTGCCCAGAGCTGGAGGATGCTCCAGCGTCGTTTATAGTCTGGTGTGTGGAAACATTTTGGATTTCATGTTACCTATTATGAAATAAAACAATATAGAACTGCCACTGTGTGCATGTTTTCTGCAACATGCATCCAATATGCTAATTTTAGCTATATGCTGAAGTATATTCTGGAGTGTTAAAGATTAAAAGAAAAAATAACAAGAACCGTACAGAACCGAAAACCGTGACCCTAAAACCGTGATACGAACCGAACCGTGGGTTTTGTGAACCGTACCACCCCTACTAAATACCTGAACTGAAATAAAGACATGACGTCACTGACAAGCGAACCAAGCTGCTGCATGGGGGTCGACACCACATCGCTGGCGATGTCTGTCCATTTGTTAGCTCTGTCAACTTTGCCGGCTGCTTATACGAATGTACAAAGGCACTGTTTGACTTCTTGAAGCACGTTTTCAAATTATTTTAAACCCGATCTCACAATTTTGGTTGACACGCTAGTAATAATCGATACATTAATTATTAATGATGATGGACATCATCATTGTAAAAAGAATAACTCTTACTTACTCTCCTTCTACACATTACATATACTGTGCATATTGGGTTCTCACCACGTACTGGCTACTATTCAGAACACAACAAAAGTTACCAGTGCCTTTGTAAGTGACAACAACGATTGTTTTTGTGAACGACATAAATTGACCGGGTCGGTCGGAAACCGGAACCAAACAATTAATTTTGTTATGCCTAAACTACATTACATTATGTCCTCCTTCCATTTAGCACTCATTTTTATTCCTTTTAGTCTGTGTTTGTGTTGGCCTACTATTTTCTTCTCCCTTGTCCCCCTGCACTTGTGTAAAGCGTCATGGGTTTCTTCAAAAGTGCACTATTTTAATCTAGGATAATATTAAGTTGGTTGCTGCAACAACCTCTTGCTAATGCTTTGGCTCATGACCCAGTGACAGTGATACGTTACCTGGTTCAGCTCACGAGACCTCCAAAGTAGGCTAAGTCAACGTATGAACACTTAGGCTATTCTTTTATTCTAAATGAATGATTTTCTGTCTGAGCTAAACATTCATCGTGACTATATGACCTCCTGGTAACAGTAATGCAGTAATCTCCAGTGGGAAATACAGCACCGTAAAGAAAAGAGCTTTAGGACAGCAGGTGGTAAAAATACTACCGCTTTAGTCTGAAGGGGCCGCTAGAATCAATACAGACTGAAAGTTACATATATTAAGTTACATACACTTTTAAAGAAAGTAAGTATACATTATATAGAGCTATCTACCTAAAAAATCCCAAATCCATTATATGTAACCTTATGGTGTTCTCTCTGATGTTATCTGTTATATATTTATCAGTTTATGATTTAAATCACTTTTGAAATCTATTAAATGTGTTACATTTTCATGTCAGTTTCTAATTCACTCCACAGTGTAACTTTACATTTCTCTCTCTCTTTTCCTGTATTTAGTTGTCCTATCTAATAAAGGCCTAAAATGCCCCCCCAAAACCTTAAAAAAATAAATAAGTAGTTATTATTAAATGAAAGAAATAAACTAACTATATAACTGGTAATTCACAACTTTTTCATGTCAGTGTATACATATAGAAAAGGAAAAAAAAATAACCCTGTTAGATCTCTTAGCTTCACTAGCTCCGTTAGCTTAGCATGCTTACTCAGGCCCCCAGTGCTTGCTAGTAAGCAGCAGCCCAAATGATCTTGTGCTTGTGGTTTGTTTAGCCTATTTGTCTCACTTATTTTATATGATGAAGTAATTTGTAATAAACATATGTTGATACTATTTTTACCTGATCCATTATAGCATAGTCAGTTCTACTTTTTGGACAAGTAGAATTACGTTTCACTTGTCCATGCACAAAAGTCACTAGGCCGGGTAAAGATTTATCATTTTATACATTTGTTTGTTGCAGAATTCGAGCAAACCGTTGAAAGCATCCAAACTCTATCAACATTGATAAAATTCAGTTGAAATAGTAGAAACAAACGTGTCCCAAGAATAGATTTCCCATTCAACAAGAATAAAGGATCTCCAGACTCCATAGTACAAAGTTATACTTTGCATGCCGGTGTGCAGAAGTTAATATATTCAGATTCTAAGTGAATATTTTAATGTTTTTCATTACTTTCAGATTCCTATTCAATATTCTAAGTTACTAAGTCAATATATTGAGATATTGAGTCAGTATATTGAGATTGTAAGTCAATATTTTAAATGTTCTCATTACTTTGAGATTCTTTAGTTTATATTCTGAGATACTAAGTCAATGTTTTGACCAGAGGTAGTGGTGACTTGAACTTATACTATATCTAAAATAATTTTGTAGACATAACAATGGATTTTGCCGCTAAATGTTGGTGTTAATATTATTATTTTATTTATTTTTTTACAAAATTTCACTTTCTACCCGGCAGAGGCTGATTTACCAAGGGATCCTTTAAAAAGGTGTAAGTACTTTACAGTTGATTATTAGCTAATATTTAATCTGGCGGGTCACAGAGCTGAGGTTTTACAATAACTGAGGGACAAACGAGCAGCGGAGTAGTAACGCTACGAGGCAAAGAGCCAGTCGCTAAATGAGTCCGATTAACTTCATGCTTCATCCACACAAGCACACTGCTATCGCCACGAGTGACCGCTTTATTCGGCTCGTTTTCTGTGAACGATATTGCGAGAAGGTAACATTAAGGTGGAGTTAGCAAGCTAATGTTAGCCAACTAACACCGGCTGGCTCGCCGTGCTTTCATGCTGCATCGCTTCCAGAGAATGAGCTGAACAGCGGGCTGGGTCTGACGTTAGCGGCCTGCTGACCTGCTGCAGCTGGATCAGCTGCCGCGGATTGTGGGGAAAAAATGTAGTTGTTTCAAATCGGTAACATAGATGTAATGAATGGCACATAACGTGAAGTAACATGGCATTTTATTTTGTTTGAGTTTTAACTTGTCCAGTGGGGCAAGTACATTTCTCTTCCAGTTGCCCTACAAAAGAATCCACTTGTCCCAGACAAGTGGACAAGCCTAATGTCGAGACCTGGAGTTAATTTAAGATACAAGGTGTAGCATGTTGCCTTGAATAAGAGTTATCTCAACAGTACATGACTGAGAAGATTATTGTTGCGTGAACACTACAGGTATTAAATAACTTAAATAAATAAAAAATCTGGAGGGAGGTGAACAGTGGTTTACTTTTTTTATTTAATTTTTTTTATTTAAGTTATTTAATACCTGTAGTGTTCAGGCACCAATAATCTTCTCAGCCATGTACTGTTGAGATAACTATCTTATTCAATGATGATCCGTGATGTCCGTATAATAAAAATGGTATCTTACTAGACATTAGTCAAACAGTAATACATCAAAATTAATAGATAGATGTTTGGTTCCAGTAAATGCAAAACAGTGACATGAGGAAACACTCATACATAAACTATTTATTTATTTACTTACGTATTTAGAGACAAAAGCCTTTCTAGAAATTATTCAAATGCATTGTGTTTATGGCGCCATTCACATGTACTCAATTAGGGTTTATGTGGTTATGTAACAGGTCTGGCAAAGTCAACTCCCAGTCCTCTACAACAGCTTTGATACGGCTGCACTAACATCCTCTCAGGCAGTCCGTAGCTAAGTTTCCATCCACTTTTCAATCGAATTATTTGAAGTTTGGTAAAAAAACTCATGCGAATAAAGCTGGTGAAAGTGTGTTTCCATCAAACCGCTTTAAAGCGAATTAAAACCTGTGCGTAATGACGTCACATGCTGTTTTGCGATTAAATTGGTATATCAAATTGATTTGAGACATTTTAAGGTGTTTCCATTCATTTTTGCACTGAATCGCACAAGATTCAAGCGAACGTTTGCGAACAAAGTTTTGCTAGACAGTTGTTGTTGTTGTTGTTGTTAATATTAGAAGCCAAGCTATAAGCTCCGATGGGCCTTTGGCTGAGGATCTGATCCAGCTCATCAAAAAGGTGGAACTTGCCTTATATTTTCCCTCCGGCACCGCTGCGAGACAACTCTCTTTTTTGAGCCGTGATCGCTGTTTGAGCGCCTTCCATTTACTCTGCAGGACGTCCCACGGCTTGTCGTAAGGGACATTCTAAAACGCTTAACGTGAAAAAGCTTAACGTGGTTTAATGTATCTAAACAACGATCAATCATCACCAGATGTATCATGGTCATATCTTGTCATGAACACTTAAGCCTGTCAAAAAAACTAAATTGAAATCCAACGATTATAGAAGTTATCTCACGTTAATGTGTCAGATAACGTCCATAATATTTGGACATTGGGTTAGATTGGACCGTTTTTAAGTGGTTATGATGAGCAATATAGAAGAGGAATTTTTTGGTGATGATTGATCATTGTTTAGGTACATTAAACCACGTTAAGCTTTTTCACATTAGGACTTATAAAGCCAATGAGAACCGTGGAGAGTCAACCCCCAGCCGCTCCGCTGCCCTGAAGCAAAACGCTTTATGTCAGATAATGTCCATAATAATTGGACATTGGGTTAGATTATTTGACAGTTTTCCGTGGTTATGATGGGTAATATGAGAGAGAAATTTGGTGATGATTGATCATTGTTTTGGTACATTAAACCATGTTAAGCTTTTTCCTCGCCATACAGCCAGTGATGAAGAAAACATTAACGTGAGATAACTTCTATAATCGTTGGATTTTGATTTAGTTTTTTTGACAGGCGTAAGTGTTCATGACAAGATAGGACCATGATAAATCTGGTGATGATTGATTGTTGTTTAGATACATTAAACAACGTTAAGCTTTTTCACGTTAAGCATTTAATGTCCCTGTCGTAACCTTTTGTTGGTCATTTCCTTCGCGAGCTCCTGATAAATGATGGCGTTTCTTAGATTTATGCTATCTAAAATAGCTGTTATATTTTTCTGGTAAATTAAATTAAAAAAGTATCTCGTCTCCTCGTTTGTCCACTTACATCTGTTTTTGTTGACACCTGTCATGTGTGCAAACAGAGCGGAAATACTGGGCGGAAATGAACTGAAACTTCTTCTTTGTTTTATTGCGGGTTGCCACCATAAAATGACCTAAAACTTAATCGCAATTCATTATTTATTCTGCAAATAACGTTTCCATCAGCGTTTATCACATAAGCCGTATATCGATCAAGAGAAAATCCGATGAGACCAAGCGTATTTTATTTGAGTCGATATTCATGAAATTCAATCTTATTTTACTGTTTCCATAAGGCATTTTTCATTCGATATCACCTAATTCGGATAAAAACGGGTTGATAGAAACATAGCTAGTGTTAGCATTTAGCTCAAAGTTTCACTGCCAGCATGGCTGTATACTCTTAGTTGTGTTAAAGATAATTGCAGTCTGGAGACTGTGGGTGACAAAAACTTTTTAGTTTTAGATGATTTTAAAATCTAAAATAAAACACCAAGCCAATATAGTTTTTCTTAAAAAAAACAACCAAACAAAGATCCATGGAACTGAATTCATACTGTTATCATATTTTTTGCCAGGTTCTTTGTAATCTCCAAATATGAGTTGTAACTGCAAAGTGTCTTAGAGTGTTGCTGGATGTTGCAGTGTTGTCAAAGGGAGGGGGTGCTCTGCCAAAGAGTACTGGCGTTTGATAGGGGAGACCGATACATAATACAAAGAGGATGGAATGTGTTGAGCCATCTGTTGTAATTAGAACTGTATCAGAAATGTTCACCTTTATTAGATATTAGTTACATTTTACTTGGTTCTACAGATATAAGTCTATTTATTGATATAAATGGGCTGGAACATGACTTATTATTATGTTGTTTTACATGCTTTATTTTTGGTAGGTCATCTCAATAAAGGAAAGGATGCTACATAGTGATTTCAAGTACAGCACTATTTTTGCTGATCTCTGTTAAATAGGCGGTCTCAATTTGTAAAATCCCCCTGAATGTGTAAAACATATCCCATTGCTCTTTGAATTGTGAGGCAATTTGGCTTTTTAACAGTGTAGATTGTAGTAATTTTAGTCAACTGCAGCACCTCACAACTTAAGTCACATTACACCATGATGTAAATCACAGGAAAAAAGATAAAAACAAAGCAACAGAAATGTGACCTAATTTGAACTATTGACTGCATTGATAGCAATTCTCTATGGATACAAATCCCAATTCTCTTTTTAATCTTGCCTTTCTATCTCTTATTTCAGGTCCATTATCCAGATGTGGAGAGAGTGGAGTGGCTGAATAAGGTACACACACACACACACACACACACACACACACACACACACACACACACAAACTGTATCTCTCTCTCCTCTAACCCACTGGTTTGCTCTGCATCAGCTGCTGTAAACCTGTTAGGTAGCAGAAGCACCCAGGTAGTGGTATATAAATAGGATCTGAATGTGGAGCTCTGCTGGACCCTGACCCAGAGAGAGAGAGAGAGAGAGAGGGAGGTATAGAGATGTATGGAGAGGAGTGGAAGCACACTTACTGTAAATGTTTACTTCCAGTAAGAAGGTAATGGATGTAGATGGACAGGAAAATAGCTTTTAATATCCAAACATGACATAGTGGTTTTAAAGTTGTATTGGACTTTTATCGTTTGTTTACACCGCCCAGTCTGATTTAAAGGGGCAATAAGAAAGATGTATGCCCCTTCAAAGCACAGAATTGCCATGATTCTTCTGTGAGGGTGATAACTCCAGCTGACTGTCATTTTATACTGCTCACCAAATGAAGATGAAGTACAGTGAGCAACCACAATGGCTTTAAAGGCTGACTATTTTCTTTCTTCTTTTTTCAGTGTTTACTTTTAATCCTGCAGTTACCTTTTTTTACACAAGCCCTCAAACCGTTGTTTATTTTATTTTATTTTATATTTTTTATTTAAGGGTTGGTTGAGATAAGATAAAATAAGATATTTTATTCATCCTGAGGAAAATTGATGTTCAGGAGTTGCAATACAAAGTGGGAAAGAGTGCAAATATATAGAAAGCAAATGAACAAAATATAAACAAACAGGTGCAAAAACTAATGCACACAATGCCAGCTAAATACACTGATTATTTTTTTATTTTATTTATTTATTTATTTATTCACAGTACCACTTGAAACATTACAATAATACAGCTGGGGGGGATACAAGATTAATTGGGTAGAGTGAATGGGTCCCCCAAAGAAACTAGAAAAGCTTATAGGTGGGGGCCCATGATTCAATAAAAAGTAGTGGTACAAACTATAGAATACACAATTACCACAAATGATGATGACCAATTGCACGCGAGAGGCGCACCAGTACGTATAACATTACATACACATACAATCATACATATACATCCCAGTAGTCCATGAAAAAAACAGTTTTATATTAGATGTAGGTTAATAAGAAATATTTTTTTAGTTGTCTTTTAAAGTTCTAAAGTAAAGAGATAAAGGGCAACACCTTGAGGACATCATCAATCAATTCAATTCAATTCAATTTTATTTATAGTATCAAATCATAACCGAGTTATCTCGAGATACTTTACAGATAGAGTAGGTCTAGACCACACTATAATTTACAATTTACAAAGCCCCAACAATTACAGTAATTCCCTCAAGAGCAAGCATTATAAATGGCTATTGCGACAGTGGCGAGGAAAAGAAAAACTCCCTCTTGGGAAGAAACCTCGGCAGACCCAGACTCTTGGTAGGCGGTGTCTGACGGGGCCGGTTGGGGGTGTGAAGGCGATAATAGTCGCATTGAAGATAGTGGAACAGTGACTTTGAAGGTAGTCGTTGTAGTTCATGTCACAGCAGGACGTTGCGGGATGAAACGTGGTGCTGCAGAGCACGGGTGGGTGCAGCAGACGCAGCAGGACGCGGCCGGGCGTTGAAGGGAATCAGAAGAAACATAAGGACTCCGGGGAGTAAACTCCCCAGAGCTAGGTTAGTAACAAGCAGTTCTGGGACAGGATGCATACAAAAGGAAACAAATGAAAACATTGATGAGAGGCTGTACTGACCTGCCCCCCTCAACTCACACTATATTATTGATTATATGATCAATAAATCTGATGACTACGAAGAGAAGCAGGTGGGCCGGGTTAGGCGGACGCTGCAACTCCTCACTCCACCATAGACCCATATCTAACCTAACTATAAGCTTTATCAAAGAGGAGAGTTTTCAGTTTACTCTTAAATGAGGCAATAGTGTCTGCCCCCCTAACCCAGACTGGGAGCTGGTTCCACAGGAAAGGAGCCTGGTAGCTGAAGGCTCTGGCTCCCATTCTACTTTTGGAGACTCTAGGAACCACAAGTAACTCTGCATTCTGGGAGCGGAGTGCTCTAGCGGGACAATAAGGTACTAAGAGCTGTTCTAGATAGGATGGTGCTTGACCATTTAGGGCTTTGTAGGTCAGGAGAACCAAAGGAAACCAATGCAGAGAAGCTAAAACAGGAGAAATATGATCTCTTTTCTTAGTTCTCGTCAGAACACGTGCTGCAGCATTCTGGATCAGCTGGAGAGTCTTAAGGGACTTATTTGAGCAACCTGACAGTAGGGAATTACAATAGTCCAGCCTGGAAGTAACGAATGCATGGACCAGTTTTTCAGCATCGTTTTGAGACAGGATATTCCTAATTTTGGCAATGTTACGAAGATGAAAAAAGGCTGTTCTTGATGATTGTTTTAGATGGGCGTTAAAGGATATATCCTGATCAAAAATAACTCCTAGATTTCTGACAGTAGTGCTGGAGGCCAGGACAACACCATCCAGAGTAGCTATATCTGTAGATAATGAAGTTCGGAGGTGTTTAGGGCCCAGCACAATAACTTCAGTTTTGTTACAGTTTAACATCAGAAAATTATAGGTCATCCAGGATTTTATATCTTTAATACATGCTTGAAGTGTAGCTAACTGACTTGTTTTATCTGGTTTGATTGACAAGTATAATTGGGTGTTGTCCGCATAGCAGTGATAGTTAATTGAGTGTTTCCTAATGATATTACCAAGAGGAAGCATATATAAGGAGAACAAAACTGGTCCAAGCACCAAGCCCTGTGGAACGCCATGCATAACCCTCGCGTACTTAGAGGATTTATCATTAACATTAACAAATTGAGATCAATCAGAAAAATAAGACTTAAACCAGCTTAGTGCAATTCCTTTAATTCCAACTAAGTGTTCCAATCTCTGTAACAGGATTGTATGGTCAATAGTGTCAAATGCAGCACTAAGATCTAATAAAACAAGTATGGACACAAGTCCTTTGTCTGCAGCAGTTAGAACGTCGTTAGTAATTTCAATCCCGTTCCAAATCTTCCAAATTAGACACAGGTCATACATATTATACCCATTTTTACTTTACTGTACTCCTTTACAATAAACTACTATAGTCAGCGACTTCTTGCGGCAAGTAACAACTTTTAAAAATGTGAAATTATTTCTAGGTGAAAATAAGTTTGCTCCTTTAAAAAAAAAAAAAGGAATCTGTGTGTTTTTGAGTAATAAAAGTTTGTGTTTGTGTTGCATCCTTCTATTTGATAGATGTGACTAGTGTCGGTTTTTTAGTAGTCTCATATAGCCAGCTCTATTGCCACGGCGCTGAGGAGTAAGGTCTGGCTACGCCACATACATTCTGGGATAGAAAAAAAACAGGGTGGTTGCCATTTCTTTAAACTAATCATAATAGTCTTGGGCGGTCGCTAAGCTCCAGACGCAGCGATGGTGGCTCTGCTAAATAGTCTCAGGAAGGAACTTGTTTTGGTGGAACATTTGCACCCTGCTAAAGAACACTCCACATCCAATATTAAATGTGTGTACTTTGTCATCAGCAATCCCACCAATTGGTCTCAAAACCTTAGAGAGGAAATTAACTAAACATATTCTTTGTAAATCTTTACAATCATTCCCTGAAAGAACCAAGCAGGCCTTTCTTCCTGCACCATCCAAATTTTCTTCAAAAGTTGCCATTGTCAGCGTGTAGCTCGCTACTCGAAAGCTGTTGTTGTTTCCCGAAGAGAACAGAGTTTGAGAATAGCAACACCCATAGGCAAGGAAGGAGAGGGACATACTTCCTTTTTTAGTTACAGTTGACTGTAAAGGATCATTGATGCTTTATTTTCACACATGTACAACAGCATAAAGCCAAATAATAAAAATAAAACCGATGTGACAGAAGAGGTCAAGAAGCAATAGGCTTATATACAATGGACCTGTCCTCAATTTAAGTGAAAAAAGGCAAACAATAATTAACCAACAGATACTACATGATTCAGCAAAAGTTTAAGAAATTAGATGACCATAAGAACAACAAAATAAACAGTTTACTAAATCAGCAGACCATAATCATAAAAAGTACAGATATAAAAAAGAAAGAATTCAATATAATGAAAAATGATTTAGACATTATGAAGTAAACTTATTTAAAATAAAAGTCCTATGCTGAAATATAAACTATGTTGTATAATGTTCACCATGTTCCCTAACAAAGTGTAGTGTGTTAGCCTGATACCATTAGCTAATTAGTACTTAAAATAAAATAAAGTATAGTACCGTTGAGACTGATGTCATACATTTTGCAGGTATTTGGTACATTAAAGGGACATACAGTACAAAACACATAACACAACACATCGTTAAAAAGTATACACTATACAATAGTGCATATGGGCAGATTAGCAGCAAATAGCATAGATTGCACAAATAGCATTTACTTGCCTTACACCAGTCCTGAAGTACTGTGACCTGCCTAAAGTAAGGCTCCGCATGACTGCGAGACCAACAAGAGCCAAGATGCACGGTGGCCCAATGGTTAGCACTGGCCTCACAGCAACAAGGTCGTACTGGGCCATTTGGTTGGCATGTTCTCCCCATGTCTGTGTGGGTTTTCCCCAGTTGCCCAGATCTTAATTAATTAATTAATTAATATTATCATTGCCACCTTGGCATTACTGCTGTGGAGTAAGCCATAGTAACCCAGCCTTATTGCACAACTTTCTAAATTGTGCCATTTAAAATAATATCAGACATGCTGTCTTCCCCATTTATCATGTTTGCTGAGTTTTCTGTGCTTGGGAATGTTTACTTTTTTTTTTACAGTTTATCCACTTCAAGCAAACTGAAGCAGCACAACTGCTTTGCATTTAACTTTTTGCACAGTTTGAAAGAACCACAGCAAACCACAAAGTGTTTACCAATGCTTAACAGTGCTCATGTGAATTTGTCTGTCAGTCAGTATCCTTCCAGTCATAAGTCCCTTTTTTCTGAACAGCTGATGGACCACACCCCTAAAAGAGCATGTTAGGTGAACATTCCTGACTGTTTGCTCAACACACTTTCATGCCGTCTTCTCTCTCAGACGTAAAGATTCCAGTGTTACTGGGTTACTGAACAGCAGAGGATAGACAGAGGAATGTACAGCCCTCACAGTGCCAGTATGTGGCTGTGGCACATTAACAGATACTTTAATAATTCCCATTATTTTCCTCCCGAGTTTATTAATGTAACATTATTCATGCAAAAGATAATATGGCTCAGTTTGGTTTGTGTTGCAGAAGTCTGTCTACATGCACTTATTGAGTGTCTGTCCAATGTTAATCATTTGAACTACATTAATATATTGCAACATAAATCTCTAATGTCTCCAAACACTCCAGATCATTCACTGTCTTTTAAATAAAAAGAGAACATAGAACTTCCTCTTCAGGATGGAGTGTATTGAAAGTGCACTAGTATGCAATAAAACAGCCTTCTCCAATGGTTGCAATGCAGGTGTATCAACTACTGTAACATTGTTCCCAAGAATGTGGCACCTGAAACCGGTCGTAGCTCCAACATGGCATCGACTGTATGGGATTTGGTCAATATATTTGTCTTATTCTCTCTCTCTCTCTCTCTCTCTCTCTCTCTCTCTCTCTCTCTATCTCTATCTATCAGACGGTGAAGCAGATGTGGCCGTTTATCTGCCAGTTTGTGGACAAGCTGTTCCGAGAGACCATCGAGCCGGCTGTGAAGGGTGCTAACCCTCATCTCAGCTCTTTCTGCTTCACCAAGATCGACATGGGCGACAAGGTGCCCAGATAACAACACAAAGACTGTCAGGATGATATTTACTTTTACTAGAGCTATTACATATTATACTTCTCTGTTTAAAGCACTTTTTTCCAAGTGGAAAGAATAAAAGCAAACAAAGAAATATGAAATATTGTAGTACAATTTGGAAAATCTGTCTTAGAAATATCTAAAAAGTATTGAGTTATTTTGGTAAATGTGCTAAAGGCATGCCCTATCTCACAATGTTAAAGGGTAACTTAGTCTTGATGGGGAACAACAATCGGTCATTCTACAACAATAGTGCCAACAGTTGGTCCAGTATTAAGAGATAACGCTGTGATCAGCAGACACGAACCGGGCTGCAATGTAATCCTATGAGGGCAAATGTGCATCGTCAATTACATCCACTAAAACTGCAGTTTTTGCCACATACGGGCTCAGATTGTTGTTATAAGATTCTGACAATATTATGGAAATTATTCTTACACAGACATTTTTTTAAAAAGAGTAAAATCCTCTTTGTTTAACCAGAAACAGCTCTGAAGTTGCTAGCGCTAAACCCACCAGACCCCATTTAAAAAAGCAATACTTTCAGTGTGTATAGAGGCAACATATTTTCACATGTAAATCGGTAAACTATGTGTTAGTATGTAACTGAAGTTGTCATTGTTGGAAAGACGAACCAGAACGTTTTATTTTGTGTCTCTTTGAATGAAGCGTATTTTAGATGATAAAATTACTGTTTTTTTGTGGCTTCAGTGATCGCAATTCAGGATGTTTTTATGTTTAAAAAAGGATCTTAATCTTTAACATAAGCCTCGTTAGAAGTCCTATCCATAATGTTGTCAGACACTTAAAGTAATAATCTGAGCCTGTCATTGGCAAAACAAGCACTTTTGTGGACGTAAATAAAAAAAAGAAATAGTTTGTGTATAAGCCCGTAATGCGGATCTACTCCAGATATGATGGGTTCTTCCTCAGCCCTTACACCCTCCTACCAACTTTCAAGAAAAAAGTTCTTCCGTTATCCTGCTGGAAGACCAACAACCAAACAGACAAACCAAACCAAAAACAGAACCTCCTTGTCGGAGGTAATTACCAGTACGCTTCTTTAATACAACTACTTATAGCTCATTTTAAAGTGTAGGTTTTCAGGTCTTTTATTGCTGTGTTTCTATTTTTGTCTAGTTTGTTGCTGTTGAACCTCCGTCTCAATTTTAGAACAGGACAGCATCAAAGTGAATCCAAGCTGTTTTTCTGTTATGAAAAGCATTCCTCTTCTTTTTGTCCCAAAATGTCTTTTGTTTGTCTTCTCTTGCTTAAGCCGCATACTGAGTTATGTTTTGCTGACAAATCCAAAGCACAGCATCATAATAACCAGCAGATCTGAAAGTTTTCAATCTAGAGTCTGGTCAGATTTATGCGAGGGATTTGCTCACTTGCAACCGTTTGTCTTATCTGTTTTTCTGCAGCCACTGAGAGTGAACGGGGTCAAAGTTTACACAGAGAATGTGGACAAGAGGCAGGTCATCATGGACATGGAGATCAGGTACACAGTCAATATACTTTAAAATGTTTTTTTACAGAAGCATGTCTGTTGTTGTATTTTGGTATGTTTTTATGTCTGTCTACTGTCTGTACATGAAGCTTTTTGTTCTGCTGCCCATCTTGAACAGTTCTCGCTGGCAGAATAATGTTATCAACGGGACCTCTCTGGTTAAAGAAAAGATGAATAAAAACCTCTTGCACCTCTTGGTTTTACCATTGATCACATAGTTTCTAAAAGGACAAGGCTGGTGATATTCCATATTTTTCTTATTGTCAACAATCCCCATGAAAAGAACAAAACCAACAATGACTTGATGCCACTACCAAGCAGTGAATGTCACTATTTACTCCTGTTTGAGTCATGTTTCTTAAAATTACAGTGCTCAGCTATTAGGAAGTTACTGAGCCTTTCTTAAATTGGAAACAAACTTAAAGATTTGCGTTTTCAGTCGTCACCAGTGAGCCACTACTGATGAAACCAGCCTTTTCCTTTTTAATAATGAAAAATGTGTGCTCCAGATAAATACAAAGGCAAAACATGAAAACAAAAATGTATGTTATATCTATGTATTCCCTTCTTTGTTCCCTCGCTTTCACATTATAACATTATTCCTCTTATTGCATTCTTCTTCCTTGTAGTTTTGTCGGCAATACAGAGATTGATGTGGACATCAAGAAATACTATTGCAGAGCTGGAATTAAAAGTATACAGGTATGACTGCAGTGTGGAATGCACAATATTAAGTGCTAATTGTAACTTTAATGCAATGTCACGATGCACTTCTGTTAGCTAGGGTCACATAGAGCAAAGAATACAAACGGTACCAGCTCCAACATGTTGCATCATTAGTGCTGGAGTCCATTAATTAAATATACGTTCAGCCGAATATGAATGGTTAACTATTCTGAGAATTCATAATTTCAAATCCATTTCAAGTTCTTCAGGCAACTATAGCAAATATTATCTTGTTTAAGCTTCTCAAATGTGAGATTTTGCTGTTTTCTCTGCTTCATATTGTTGTACATTATACAACGCCGTCTCAGGTAGTGCATCTGAATCTCATTGTGTGTATAATGCGATGACAATAAGGGAATCTTATCTTATTTATTATCATTGGGCTGTTGGTTGCACGAGACAAGTAATATGAAGACTGACAATTGAGTTCATGGAACTTGTGATGGACACATTTTGTAAACAAAGAAAAGCCATCAACAGGGACACACTGAACGTATATTGGGCCGATACGGACTCCAATAGCTGGATCATTCAATCGTATCGATGACAATGGGGCCGATCTCTTTAAATTCAATTCTATGTTTATATACCTTTATACATTATATACTGGAATTTTAATTTAAAGTTTTGACCAATTTGTTGCTGCATTGAGAAGGTCACTTCCACACAGAGAAGAACAAAATGCATTGATTAAACAGTGGTTAGGGATTGATACTTGGCCCAGGTATCTCACATCGGTCAATTCCTAATTTAATATATTATAATAATAATAATAATAATTTATATTCCTAATAATTTCTGATTTACTGAAAATAACTGTTTAGTTAGTAGTTTTGATTACTCAATTAATTGAATCTTTATTCTCCACAATGTCAAATAAAGAGTGCTCAAATTACTTTATTTGTCCGACCAACAGTTCAAAACTTGAAGATATTAAGTTATTAATGATATAAAAGAAAAGAGCAGCAAATCCTTTAGATGCTGGAACCAGTGAATCTGTAGAAAGTTTCCATGATAAATAATTTTAAATGAGCAGTTTTTTCACATAGTATGTTCAAGTCAATTCAGTGCAATTATTCACCAAATATTTAAACTTGACCCACATGAACAAGCATATTAATATAATTTTAGAGGATAAAAAGAGACCGAATTAATTTTATATAGTATTCTGTATATTCTGTATATTCCTTTGACTGTGACCACCATATTAATTCCTGACCTGCCCCGAGACACTTTTACATCATGTGTTGACACAGCACTGATAAAGGAAACGTTATCTACTTGGCTGTTTGCAGAAGATCAGGCCATATTTGCTGTTGCTGAGAAAGTGAGTGGAGAGAAGAGTGGGAAAGATTTACATAGCGAAATAGGGTTAGGGTTTGGGGGGGGGGGGTTACTCTGTACTACATTTAATATTATTAAAATGTAATTCATATTCAATTTAAATAATAATATATAATTAATAAATGATCTATATCTATGTGTCTATCTGCCACATGGCGAGTAAATGTTTGTACCAAAATAGTTCTGTTTTTCAGTCTTCATTTTGGTGAAGGTGCAGCTACTTTCTTCTGCTCCTCTGCTATCTGCAGGTCGGAGCTTTGCGGGGGCAGGCCGACACATACACACACGCACACACACAAACACACACACACTGGCGCGCACACAAACACACACAAACACTGGCACACACTCCAGACGCCAGCCACCACGTCACTTCTGTTTACTGATAGCTAGCATTTGCCTCAGGCTAATTAATTAGGTATTAAGGTGCGATTTTCTTCTTTTTTTTTTTTTTTTTTTTTTTGGCAACCAGCCTTCCAAAAGAAAGCACAATGAAATTAAATGTTAACCAATCATTAACTATTGACCAACAAGCAGGAAACGGAGTCTCAGTTCACCTGTCTAGGAGGCTCTGACACCCTTTCTGCACTCCGTGTCCTCGAACAGCTGTAGGCTTGTACCGGTTAATGTTTTGTGCATTGTCGGACACATGCAGCCACTTTCCTGAAACCGCTTGCGAGACTGACACAAGTCCACAGCGACGTGTATGTCCAAGCCTGTCTCCACTGCCCCCACCTGCAGGTTGTCAACTGTGTGGTTTGAAATGAAAAGAAGAAAACAGGACGTCGAGTAACATGGCGGATATCACTCAAATACATTTTATTTTTTATTTTTGACGACGTAGTGAAGGCGCCAGGCGCGGCAGGCGCGGCAGGCGTGGCAGGCGCGGCTTGCTTAGGTGGCCGCCTTAACTGCAAAGTGCTGAGGGAAACCCTGAGCTTATCAGGAATGATGAGTCACACTCAAAGAAGGTCTTTAGGTGTTTTCTTCCCATATACTATCAGAGTACACTAACTCTCTCCTGTTTTGTCATGTCAGTTACTGAAAAGAGAGCTTCTTTCTTTTGTTTAATGAATGCTGACACAAATAATATTAAGTGATACAAATACTCTGATGCACATGATTTATAAAGCATCCCCCTTCAGGCAGCTGGGTGTTGGGAATAAACAAATTGCTATCCTCAATCTTTCCACTGCAGCCAGTTTGATAAGCAAAACGTTGGTATTTGATTACTCAGAGTGAGCTATGACCAAATTTGGTGCTGCAGACAGGCAGGCTACATATCTGAGGTTTGAGTCACTGCAACCACTGAGAAGGCATGTACTTCATAAAAATCTCTGAGGGGAAACTATCACTTTTTTCTTAAGAATTATTCACTCGTATCTGTAATTTCATGTTCGGACCTGCCCCCACTGCTAAAAAGGAATCCTAAAGGAAACACTGTATAATCATCACTTTTTTGTTCGAGAGTTGATAATTGATTAAAATCCCAGATGATTTAAGCCCAGATCTTCTCTCCTTGTGACTCTTTGCACCACAAAGATTTTATTATGTCAGCATTTCAGTCTTATTATTATATTCACAGTCTTAGTGTTATCAGGGGAGAAAGCCAAACGTTTGGCCTTGTTCTTTTAAGAACTAGGCCAGTGTGTTGATTAGATTAAAGCACTGGGCATGCTTAGAGCATCAAAATAAAGACAAGTGACAGTAGTAGATCATAATACACAGATCACACTGTACATTATCTGCACAATACTGGTGTGATCCAACACAGGGAAAAGTGGGGTAATTCTCTGGTATTCTGGGTAATTTGGAGGCGTTTTTGTGAGGGGTTGGGGGGTTTGTACAGATTTCAATGTTTTTCTTCTTTCTTCTCTGCACAGACCCACAGGGACATTTATGTGTATCTTCAGAAAATCATAATATTAACCATAGTGAAAGTTGTCTATAAATCCCTCATGTGTAGGGTTGACTATAAGACATAAAGGCTTTTTTGGTTCCAACTCTTAGCACAGAGTTTCAACACTCATTCTCTAATCACTTTCTAATTTAAGTAAAAAGTTGGTAGGCAAAGTTTGTGAATTACTGCTTGTGTTTAAACAACATTCATACTTTTGATAAAATAAGACAAGAGTTTTGTAGAAAAACATTTATATTACCATATTAATATAACCTATTGTTTTTTCAAGGATTATTATTATTTTTCTGCTGCACAATTGCATTTTTGAGGGGCTTAGAATGCTTGGCACACATGGCATATCTGGCAAAAATGGCAAAGTTGTGACTTTATGGTGCACAAAAACTCAATATTTTGCAGCTATGTTCAAAATAGTAAATAGATTGATTTGATGTCTCATCTAGGCTTGGGCGTTGCATGGTAGCTCTATAGCCCCCCATATTGTTTTAGCATTTCACCACATTTTTGACGACCTTCATACACTCATAAACTCACCAAAGTTCGTGCATCTAATATAGACACTAGTTTTACATCAAAACCTGTGAGCATTACATACCGTGATTTTGTTTGTGTGTTTAGCAGGCTCCAAAGCGCCCCCTAATGCGTGGAAGGCCTTAATTCAGACATTTAACAGTTTTGCTGAAATTTGGTACAGACATTGCTCTCTTCATTTTGGATATATTTCCAAGTCAGCCATTTTTTATTTACTACTCCTAAACTACTCTTAGGTGGTTTATCAGATTTGTCTCATTTTTGGTTGGTATAATCCTCTGACTGATGTCACCTTAAATTACTATGGAATCTTTGATAGCTAGAACGATGATGTCATAGGTCATGTGACAACACAGCATTTCAGGCCCTTAATTCATACTTTGCACGTGACGTCACAACTACTGGCTGGCGGGCAAGAACATCATTCTATAACGTATATTTGTGTGAATTGAGTGAATTTGCTCAAGAATCAATTTGTTGGCTTTTAGCCTACTGTGAAATTTAACACAGGTGTCAGCAAAAGACCGGTTAAAACGAGACCGATAAGAAGAGGCGTTGCAACAATGTTTACAAATATACATCGTAACGCTGGCGGCACAGATTATGCAGACGCAGACTGCTACGATTGACTGACACACACGACACACACACATTGTTAAAATCATACACTGGACGCTTTATTAGTCTTTCTACATGGGTTTAGTTAATGATCGGGCTATAATAAGACCACGTCGGTTATGTAATCGCTGACAACCGGGACAATTTCATAGTGGTTGGTGTAAACCGGGATATTTTAGCGTCCTGACACAGCGTTTGTCGGGACTCAGGACTGTCCCGGTCAAACCGGACGTCTGGTCACCCTACATGATACATAGTCTATAGTGTTGGCAGAAGGTTTAAAAAAATAAACTACTTATCAAGCTGTCATTCGCCGGCAGGCAGGGTGTACGTATTTAGATGAAGACTTCATCACACAACGGAACAGATTAGCAAACGTTAGCAGTAGCTAGCTAGCTAGCTAACTAACTAACTAGTAACACTCACCTTTGCTTTGATTATGAAGATATTCCTGTTTTTCACCTCTCATACGACAGTGTTGTTAACCCATCCACTCTTGAAAAAAAGATAGCTATCTGTACTTTTGTAGGCTTTCATTTTTTGTGCGGTGTAAGGTGACGGATTCTCTATGAGATAGATGTAAACTCCAAATCTGGTAGAGACTTTGCCAGCTTCAAAGCAATGAAAACGGGGTGGTGTGTATGGATCACAAGTTCCCAGTGACATATGGTGTGACTTATGGTCTAAATAGTTGATTGATTGTAGTATTGGAAATCTGCAAGGCTGCAATTCCCGTGACTGGCCACTGTTCAGCGCCATTCTATTGACGTTTCTTGCCCGCCAGGTACCCATGGTAATGACGTCACTGCAAAGTATGAATAGGTACAGTATTAGCCTGGATGTCAGCTGAACTTAGCCCCGCCCACAACATTCGAAGTCTGGAAGTTCGGTCTGGACTCGCTCCGTTGAGGAGCAATTATTGCCCAAACAGGATCTGTTCGGACCAATCAAATTGTCGGACAGATGATCAACAGTAAAAGAATCAACCACGTCACCAAAGAACGCTTGGGTTGAATTTGTTTACAACAGGTGGCTGCCGCTGGAGAATTGAGATGTGTAGATTCCACAATCGCGTCTGTTACAGACGATATCGACAGCGCATTAATTTTAAAATCCTCAGCAGAGGAGCCTCAACAACTGCCTGAAAGCACGGTAGCGTTATGGTGGAGCGAGATAGAGAGTGAGTGAAGAGAGGGAGCGCCCAGCGGCGTTAGAACAAAGCCGTGAATCAGAGAAATAAAACGTGTTTTCGCCGATTCATCTCTAGAAATGCAACTGTAGCAAGCATGTCACTATCACTAACGTTATCCATATTCATATTTACACGCAAATGCTATATCTAGCATCAAAAAAGTCTAAAAGTCAGAAGTTAGAACGAATGCATTGTGCAAAGAGTGGTTGCTATGGAGACGATGCACAGTGTTGAGTTCTGTTGACAGTTGAGTTGAGTTCTGTTGCTCTGATTGGTTGTAGGTCTATCCAATGAATGCAGAGGCATTTTTTTTTCCTGGTTCGGTTGGAACACGCCCCATAATCACAGCCCAGTGGAGCGGTTTCAGACTCACATTCTGACTAGAATCTGAGTAGGACCACGTCAGGCTAATACAGTATGGGACTTTTGAAACTTCTCCTAGAGGTTTCAACAGATCCTTCTCAAATTTAGTTCTGCAACATGTCAAGACTTTTACGATGCCAAATTGCAAAGCTTTTGTGTTTTCGTAGAACGGTGTGGCGGCCATCTTTTACATTTCGCCATAACACAGGAATCCGTTATAACTTTACATTGTTCACTCTGCCTGAAACATCTACATGCCTACAATGAGTCATGGTCATAGTGCCACCTACTGGGAACAGGAGGTCAGCCTTATGTGACAAACATCATCAGATTTACATGAAATTTTCATATACAGCAATATAACCTATAATTAGCGTGTGTTCTCTAGCGCCAAATAGTGGACAGAGGAAGTGTTACAGGCAACCGGCATCCCGCCTGTACCCCCGACATGCTGTGAGGGGCAAGGGCTTGTTCATTGCTGCTTGCACTTTAATTGCTATTATTGTTGTATTATTTATTGTTCATTTTTAATTATTTTATTTTATTTATATTTTAATTATGGAGCTTGTCTTTATTTAGTGTTTCTACTGTAAAGCACTTTGTAACTTAGTTTTGAAAAGTGCAATAAAATTAAATTATTATTGTTATTACTCAAGATGCCCAAATCGAAAGACTCAATGTCAGATTTTGTTGTTGTCTTTTCTCACCTAGTTTGCCAACATCTATGACACTTCTGTAAAGCCTTGGTTGTTAACATTCCTCATCTCAAAAGTCTATAGTGCCCATCTCTAAATACATAGATGTCATGTAGTCTAATAGAACACTTCACTCAATAAAAAAAGACAGTGAACATGAATGGGTTCCGTTGTTATAATGAAATGTATACAGTAGATCCATCACTGTGACTGATCCATAATGTTTTTGTTTCCTCTGTCCAGCTTCATGGAACGATGAGAGTGGTGATGGAGCCTCTGCTGGGGGCCATGCCTTTGATCGGAGCCCTGTCCGTCTTTTTCCTCAAGAAACCAGTGAGTACCTTGTAATTCTGTCAACATATATTCTGAATTATAATACATATTAAAATTGTAAAACATTCAAACACGAAAATTTATATTTGAATATTGTGGGGGGCTGTCTGCCTCATGCGTTCTCGCTTGGTCCTGGGCTGCTGCTCCCTGTATCATTGATCCAAGCTGGTCTTTCACAGTTTATAGCAAGTAAGGGGGATTGTTGATGACGGTCTATCATATGGCTGGCACTACCCAAAGTAAACAAACAAAAGGATGAAAAAAAAGACACCACAAACACGAAAATGACTAACTGTAGATACAACTAGATTCAGGAATTTCTGTCTGTAAGGACCAACGCCAAAATCTTCAGACAAATTCAGGGAATTGCAAGAGACTTGTTGTTTCTGACCAAATTACAATCCGGCTACGTCATGCCTCCTGCTTAGGGCTGTGGCACTAAATGCATCAATGCAATACTGGCAGTGATGTGACACTACCGTGGTGGTGATGACATCATCATCGTCATCACGGCATTATTTATTTTATTATATTTTTTTTGCTGGTGAAAGTTACAGGAGTGCATATGTCATGTGATATGAAATGGAAACTGGTACAACCGGCATCCTGCTAGTACCCCTGATGTGCTGGGTACTAGCACACGATTATGGTTTTTTTTATATATATATATATATCTGTGTGTGTGTGTGTGTGTGTGTGTGTGTGTGTGTATATGTTTCAGCTGGTACTGTACAGTTGTACCAAACCACAGCATTCTCCACTTCCTGAACGCTGCCCAGCTCCCCAGCCCTTCTTTATCAGTGCATTCCTTCTCTCTGACTGCTGTCTTCCTTCCTTTGCCTTAGTACATTCTACCTTCCAGATATAGGCTTTGATACTGGTGCCTACATAAACAGAATCACCATCAAAAGCCTGAAACAGAGATGTGAGATTGTTCCTTCTCCAAAAATGTATTTTCAGTTTTCAGTCTGAGTAAGATGTTTTAGAAGAAGGAAGCATTAGTTACGTCAGCGGCAACACTCAAACTTTTAATGTATATGAATCAAGTAGAAGTCTGTGTGGAGGTGTGGAGATCTCAGGCAGGTCCTTGCTGACACACACACGATCACATAAAAATTATAAAACGTAGCTCAAATCAATCATCTGATTGGTTCCTGGCCGTGATATAATAACCATATACAATGGCTATGATTTGAAAGTAATTTGCACAAGAAGTATCTCTAAAAACAACAACAATAGACTAACCAGCGGATAGTGGTGCCACAGAGGGAATCTATTTATCTGCACACACACTGCCATGACACAGAGCTGGTTAAAATAGGCTAAGTATCCCTGTGTATGCTATATTTAGAATATAAAACTGTTTTAACTTGCTGTCACACAGAACGTTTGACGTTATCTATGCTCTCTTCAAAGCTACCTGTCTCCATTGATAAGAATAGCAAGTTTACCTTGCAAAAAATGGAGATGCTTTTCTATGCTGCCTCCATCGATCAATTCTTTGTCTGCTGCTGTCTTGATCAGTTA
>NC_041342.1:193150-215650 GCF_004354835.1 Perca flavescens
CCTCGAGGTTATAAAAGCCGAAATGTGTCCAAACTCTTGCCTTCAATGAGGATGGAGCAGGTTGAATAATTCTTTCTGTGAGGTTTGCCATTGTTTGCGCCGACTAAACTACTTCTGCTGCACTCGTTCTTCTTCTGATTCTAACAAGAGTGCCCAGGCCTCAGTGGGAATTCGATGCAGCGCCATCTATGGGAATGGCGAGCTAAACTCATTTCAGGACAATGGTATACAATGGCCATTACAAAATATATATATATATATATATATATATTAATTGATTTTTGGAATTCTATGAATCGATTTTGAATCGGTAGAGCTTGAATCGTGATACAAATGTTTTAAAGGTTGATTCCACTCAAATACTACTTTCTGTCCAAGTACTTATAGTTTTAAAAATGTTTTTTCCACCCAGATACTAATTTCTTTCCTGCAACTTGGTTGCTAAGAGTTGCATGTTGGGCTATTTGTGTAATTAGCATAATTAGGTCATTAACATTTAATTTTTTTAATTGATTACATTTTTTTTGGAAACCATAATAAACAACAAGAAAATTCCGCATTCAATTTGCCGACTACTTGGTCCACATCCCAATAACACTGGCTTAAGTGTGTGAGAGAGAAAATGCAATGGTTTAGTAAAAGCCATCGTCACCACAGGTATATAGTTAATATTCTTAGTAAAACCTGTACTAAGCTACCTTAAATCTGCTGTTTGACATCTCCTGCAAATATGGCTCCGTGTGTGTGTGTGTGTGTGTGTGTGTGTGTGTGTGTGTTTGGGTGTGGGTGTGTGTGGTTGTTGTTAAGTGTGTAGCAGAACTTGTCGCTATGGTGATTTGCGCAGTGAGGGAGTAGAGGAAGGAGGGGTAGATAGTATCTTAACCGAGGAATCAAGGAGGTACATATTTGGGAAATGAGAAAGGCCCATATGGTGTATATAGCTTATCATGATTTATCACTCAATCACTTTTCCTTTGCTTTTGACTCATGAGCTTTGAACAAGATAATTTCCCCGATGTGTGATCAGTTCTTTGTTCTATCCGCGTTTTTTTTATTGGTGATGAGAAACTTTTTCACATTATGCATCTTATTTTATTTACTCCCCTGATCTGTCGATTCTAACAGATGTTTTTTTGGTTATGTGATGTCATTTCCAAAGTACCTTACTACATTCTTCCTGTTTGTATGAAGGCTAACCCAATCTGCTCTATTGATTATGGGGTTGATTGAATTAAAGTCAGGCTCCTCAGCTTCTGCTGACTCATGACGCCATCATAGAGGAGCTGATAATGTGTAGACCAAGAGCTTGTAGAGTATTTTAGTTTTAGTTTTTTTTTAAGTTTTGGTAATTTAGTTTACCAAAACTTTTATATTGAATGTTTCTGCTGTAGCTGAGAAAAGTTGCATATATTATATGAAGGAAATTTGCAGATATATAATTTTTTCCTCAAATCATGCTTAGTGTTGGACTAATTCAGGCTTTTGAATTGGATTAATTGCCAATATTTTGTTCCAACATTCAGTTTATTTCATTATTTTGATGCCAGAACATTGCACAAAAATAATTCTTCAGGTGTTCCTCATTAGCCAACTTTCATAAATATAAAAGCTGAGCTGTTTCAATAGGTCGTACAAATTCTTCCCACAAATCCTTGAACATGCAAACTTTATAGATTATGGGCTAGATTTATCAAGCCGTTTGCGCCCGTTTCCAGGCGCTATTTGGTCGCAAAGACGGACGTAACCGATGCGGGCTATTTACAAACATGGCGCACTTCGGTAAAACCGCAGATTGTCCTCCACATGAGCGAGAAGAGACAAGTTGCGCTTTCAATATGCGTTCGTGGGAGGGTCGTGGGGAAAGTGGGAGTTCCACCCAAAAAGGTGGGAGGATAAGCGCAAAGTGCTTTCAAAGTATATTCTGTGGTATTTACAAAGACTGTCAGTAAGAGCGCGTCTCTATTCTGCGGGGGAAATTCTCCGCCTCTTAAAAGCAGGTCTGAACCAGCCGCAATCGAGTTTCCTCGTAGACCTTTATGCCGCTGGTGAAATGGCAACAGTCATTTGAGCAAGACGAAGACATAGGTGAGGTTGAAAATATTTCTAACACAAGAATCACACTTTGTCAGTGAACACAACATCATTTAGCGTTACAGATCGAGCAGCCATGCAATATTAGAGTTACTGGAAGAAATCAAAGATGACATTGAATCTCCCACTCAGAGTTCACATCCCATTCCAGCAGTTGTTAAACTCCTCGCTACATTACAAATATTGGCATCAGGATCATTTCAAACAGTCCTAGCATCAGCAGTGGGAATATCGCAGTCTGCTCTCAGCCCTATCATAGCACAAGTACCGCTTCACTACAGCGCAATTTACGGTATAGTGGGCGGAGAAAGACGCTGATTGCCTGATGGGTGTCAGGGTTGATAAATACTACGCAAAATGTGGAAGCATAGCGTGCTATTACCGAACTTGCATAAACAGACGCAGCGCAAACTGCGCTAGTGTTAGTAAATCTAGCCCAATGTTTTGTATTAAGATTTATTTATTTATGAGAACAATGCACATTTTTAACATTTCTGTAAATGTGCCAGTGTTAGCCAGCCGGCTGATTTTCAACAGTAGTCTTAGTTTTACCTAGCATGCATGTCTTTATGAAGCAAACCTTTCTCACTTTTTTTTAAAATCTAAATCGTCAATCAACATCAACAATCTTTTCTCTCTTTCAGTTGCTGGACATCAATTGGACAGGACTCACAAACATGCTGGATATTCCTGGTGTCAAGTAAGTGCCTGCATGTAATGGGCTTTGACTAATGTAGTGTAGTGTTTGTTTGAATGGTTTTAGTTTGTTGTAAAGAGCCAAGCAGCCACATCCTGAACACACACGCACAATAGTCAGCTTGCCCCTCGAGGAACTGTGTGAAGCCACCTGGCCATGATTTTTTGTGTGTGTGTGTGTGTGATAGAGAAACTATTTCATAAATGTGTCCATTTTGTCTCCACACTGTGTAAATACTATCTTTGGATCACAGTGCACTACATGCAGCACACATAATGTTCACACAAGTTTTAAGGGTCACTGTAACCTCTGACCTCTCTGTGGCAGTCAGATTTAAGTGTTTTATTTATTGTTTACATAATTACCACATAATAAGCAGCACATTTTGATCATTTTGATTTGTTATAATTTTGCTTCATTTTTATTATCTAATTTAATTATCTGTCACTGCAATATTTCAACCTCTTATTAGACAGGATGAAAATATTACTATGGTTTATCGGAACCCTACTTTACAATGCAAACGTTGGACACATTATTAGGGCACTAAAATGAGTTCAGAGCGAATTCATTCAAATTTCTCATTTAAATGTCCAGTGAGACTGTGAGTGCCATTCAGTATGAAACATAGTTTCACTCTGTGACTCACTCATTTGATATATTAATCATCATAGGACATTTACCAACACAGAAACGCCTAATTATATCTCAGCATTTTCTTGCTTTGTATTTTCCATTTAATAAAGTTTGAGTGTGTCTGTTAAGCTCATTGCAATGTAAAACATGGCTATGGAGTGTTCTTGTAAACAAACACAAGTTATGTTTGCATACCAAACAAGAGTCATGTATATTCTTCTTCATAAAACACTTGAAAGCACTTTGAAACCAGAATTGTTTACATCCACGTCAGCCCAAAATGCAGACTGCCATTAAACAAGAGACCTATGTAAAACTAGACCAGAAACCTTGAATCACACATTATCTACTTCTCTTTTTCAGCTTGTTTTTCTAGCACAGTCTGTGTAGCACATATGTTGACTAGAGAATAAAATGAAAAGCTTAATTATTTCAAAAAACATGGTCTTTTAAAATCTGACTTATATGATATGTGTATAATTATTATTTTGTATTTCACTTCCTTGCATTATCTTTAATCCTAAAGCCTGAAACCCAACCTGCCCATTCTGCAGAGTACACTGCTAGTACCACACTGATAACTATGTTCCTCTATGTTGACCTGTTGCTGTCTCCTGCGGGTTTACAGTTTGTTTTCAGCAGACAAACTTGCTGCGGTTTCCAAAAAGACTCCGCCCTGTGAAATGTAGCTTTCCTTGTTTGACGAGTTTACAGTACTGTGTGTTTGTGTGCGTGTGCATGTGCGTGTGGGTGTGCGTGCGTGTGCGTGTGCGTGCGTGTGCGTGTGTGCAGTGATCGAGCTGAAGACCTGCCCTCACCCCACCCTCCCCACTCTCTTCCTGTGTGTTAGTGTGAGGGCACTCATTATTTCCTCAGTGATGATTAGCATTTTCCCTGAAAAACCTTTTATGTTTTTGTTTTTTTGTGCGTGAGCAGACCAGGAATCAGCTTTAAAATACTTTTTTTGCATTCATTTGAAAATCTAATCTGAAACTGCTCCAGTATACACTCTTTCAATGGGAAACTATTTTTGTAGTGAAGCAGTGCAGCTGTATTTTAACACAGGTTGCTGCTGCCCTCTAGAGGAAATGAGGGGAAATATTTGTTGTCTGTATCATCCATGCATACGGTACACACTGTATAAACAACATGAGGACAAAAAAAAAAACAAATATGCAGCTAATATTTTTAAAGTCCAGCTTAGAGTATAATTTTGAAAAAAACAGTTTTCATAAAGGGTCAGTTCACCCAAACCACACAAAACAAAGATCTTTTCTCATTCAGCCTCAGGTGATAATATCTAGCCATAGAAATGGTGGTGTAGATTTCAGCCTGTTGAGATTTCAGCCTTCTTGGAGACCCTGGACAGAATCCTGCCTTGGGCTCCAGAAAGGACTCCATAGTTCTGCTGGGAGACTTTGCACATGGGCAATAATGGAGACACCTGGAGAGGCGTGATTGGGAGCAACGGCCTCCCTGATCTAAATCCTGCGGTCATTGGTTGTTAGACTTCTGTGCTAGTCACTGATTGTCTATAACAAACGGCATGTTCCTATATAAGGTGTACGTGGTACCAGAGCACTTTTTTGTGCTCAGATCTGAGGCAGCATATATTGGACATTTTAGTAAAAAGAAGGGCGGAGCTGTCAACCGATCACCATCTGGTGGTGAGTTGGATCAGGGGGTTTGGGAAAACTATGGACAGACCTGGTAAACACAAATGAGTAGTGCAGGTACCGATGGGTATCCTTCGGATTTTATTGATACCGATATCCATAACGATACTGCTTATCAATATGATACTTATCAATACCCTTATAGATACTACTATCTATAATATGGTGCAAAAAATAAAGACATTAAAGGTGAAACTGTTATTTTATTTATACTTTTTTGCAGAAATAAGTTAGTTTCCTGGGTTTCCTGTATATATAATGAGGGATGAGTAATTGCTACAAATGTCTGGCTTAACAAATACAGTATAAACCTTGAGGTCTAGAAAGGAGCACAATCTGTGTTCAAACAGACCGATGGACTTCAGCCTCCTGTCAGAGGGGAGTGTCTCAAAGAGTTTGTGGCCGGGGTGGGAGGGATCAGGCGTAAATGTCCGGGAGCGGTGGCAGATTACAGCCAATCACCTTCTCTGCAGACCGAATGACACGCTGCAGTCTGCCCTTCTCCTTGGCAGTGGCAGCAGCATACCAGATGGTGATGGAGAATGTGAGGATGGACTCAATGATGGCTGTGTAGAAGTGCACCATCATTGTCTTTGGCAGGTTGAATTTCTTCAGCTGCCGCAGGAAGTACATCCTCTGCTATGCTTTCTTGATGGGGGAGTTGATGTTCAGCTCCCACTTGAGATCCTGGGAAATGATAGTTCCCAGGAAGGCAAAGCAAGGCAGCTTTATTTGTATAGCACATTTCAGCAACAGGGCAATTCAAAGTGCTTTACATAAAACATTAAAGAGCAGTTAGAAGACAATTAAAAACAATTTAAAAACATTAATAAACAAATTAAAAACATTAAAAGACAAGAATAAAATTGATAGTGCCGTATAAGAATAAAAGTTACAGTGCAGTATAAGAAATTAAAGTTAATAAAATAGATTATTTAAAGAAAAGCAACATCAAAAAGATTAGATTTAAAAGAACGTTGTTGTGAACGTGAGAGTTGCAGCGGACCTACAGTTTTCTGGGAGTTTGTTCCAGATATGTGGAGCATAAAAACTGAACGCTGCTTCCCCCTGTTTAGTTCTGACTCTGGGGACAACAAGTAGACCTGTCCCAGACGACCTGAGAGGTCTGGTTGGGTCATAATGTAGTAGCAGATCAGTAATGTATTTTGGCCCTAAACTGTTTAGTGATTTATAAACCAGTAAAAGTATTTTGAAATCAATTATTTGAGGCACTGGAAGCCAATGTAGAGACTTCAATACTGGAGTGATGTGATCCACTTTCTTGGTTTTAGTGAGGACTCGAGCAGCAGCGTTTTGAATCAGCTGCAGCTGTCTGATTGATTTTTTTAGGGACACCTGTAAAGACACCGTTGCAGTAGTCAAGTCTACTGAAGATAAAAGCATGGACAAGTTTTTCCAGATCCTGCTGAGACATAAGTCCTTTAACCCCTTGAAATATTTTGAAGGTGATAATAGGCTGATTTTTTAATTATGTTAATGTGGCTTTTAAAATTCAGGTCTGAGTCCATGACTACACCAAGATTTCTGGCTTTGTCTGTTGTTTTTAACATTGTCGTTTGAAGCTGAGCGCTGACTTTCAATCGTTCCTCTTTTGCTCCAAAAACAACCACCTCCGTTTTTTCTTCATTTAATTTAAGAAAGTTCTGGCACATCCAATCACTAATCTGTTGAATGCACTTATTTAATTGTTGTATTGGGCTATAGTTCCATGGCGATAAGGTTATGTAAATTTGTGTGTCATCCGCATAACTATGGTAACTTATTTTGTTGTTTTCCATAATCTGAGCCAGTGGAAGCATGTAGATGTTGAACAGAAGAGGCCCCAGAACTGAGCCTTGGGGAACTCTGCACGTCATATTTGTATGCTCAGATGTATAATTACCTATAGACACAAAGTAGTCCCTATTCTTTAAATAGGATTCAAACCACTTTAGTACTGAGCCAGAAAGACCAACCCAGTTTTCCAGTCGGTCAAGCAATATGTCATGGTCTACCGTATCAAATGCAGCACTGAGATCAAGTAATACTAAGACTGAAATATTGCCACTATCTGTGTTTAAGTGGATGTCATTAAAGACTTTAACAAGAGCCGTCTCGGTGCTGTGGTGTGGTCGAAAACCTGACTGGAAGGCATCCAAACTGTTGTTTAGCGATAAGAAAAAGTTGAGTTGTTGAAAAACCACTTTTTCTATGATTTTACTTAAAAATGGAAGGTTTGATATTGGCCTATAGTTGCTCATTAGTGTCGTGTCTAGATTGTTCTTTTTTAGGAGTGGCTTGATGACTGCAGTTTTCAGGGCCTGTGGGAAGATACCTGAGAGCAGAGACGTGTTTACAATCTGTAGAAGATCAGAAGCCAAACAGTTCGAAACATTTTTGAAAACACCCGGCAACAGGAGGAGGTTTTCAGGTGTTGTATAATGTCCTCCAGGTTTTTAAAGTTGATCGTATGAAATTGTGTCATGTTGGAATTTGTTCTGCGTGCACACTGTGACAACACATATCCTGTACTTGATATGGAAGCACTGACTGTTTGTCTAATTTTCTGAATTTTGTCTGTGAAGAAGGAGGCAAAGTCATTGCAAGACTTGGTAGACAACAGTTCAGATGCTATTGGTACTGGAGGGTTTGTTAATCTATCAAAAGTAGCAATCAAAGCACGTGAATTATTATTGTTTCTGGCGATAATATCAGAGAAAAAGGACCGCCTTGCATTCCTTAGTTCCAGATTATAAATGCGAAGTCTCTCTTCGTAATTTTACAGTTGAAATGATCTACAAGCTCAGTCACTGAGGCCCCAGTGAGGGCGGGTGTAGAGGAGAAAAGCTGAATGAATGATTCACTGGTGTTTTCAGTGATATACCGTTTTCTGATTAACTTTGTTTGAACACTTTTGGACACAGAGATAGTGCCGTTAAAGAAAACACAGGAATGATCAGAGAGAGCAACATCAGTCACCACAACCTTGGAAATGTTTAGACCCTTTGAGATAATCAAGTCCAGTGTGTGCCCCTTATTGTGCGTGGGCTGTGTAACATGCTGAGTCAGTCCATAGCTCTCAAAAACACAACACAGTTCTCTGGTCCCTCGGTCCTGGGGGTTGTCAACATGAATGTTAAAATCACCAGCAATAATTACACGGTCAAAGTTAATACAGATTATAGACAGCAGTTCATTAAAATCGTCAAAGAAGTTTGCACAGTATTTAGGTGGCCTGTAGATATTTAGAAGTATAGCTTGAGGGGAGGATCTTAGCTGAAGAGCCACATATTCAAAAGAAGCAAGATTTCCATAAGATAATTGCATACATCGGAATGAATCATTAAACAAAATGGCGACTCCACCTCCTTTCTTATTCACTCTATTCTCACTCATAAAACTGAAGTTAGGGGGGGCTGACTCAATGAGAACAGCAGCACTGTTATTATGGTCCAACCAGGTTTCAGTTAAAAACATAAAATCAAGATTGTGCTTAATAATAAAATCATTGATTAAAAATTATTTTCCCGCCAAAGACCTAACGTTTAGTAGTGCTAGTGTTAGTGTGTTTTCATTTTTTGGGACAGACTGTGGCTGACGAGGAATGGATGCTAAATTTGCAAAGTTTGCAGTTCCGTGCTCATTCACCATTCTTTTTCGATTACCTATCACAACATAAATTGTGGAAGAATCTAATAAGCAGGGCCCAGACTTGTCTTGGAAAGAGTCATGAGTGCAACTAGGCATGCAGCCTGGACCCGGCCCATATCAGTTAATGCTTACTGCATTTTGCACATAAGCATCCTTATCAGTTTGGGGAGAAGGAGTTAACTGCCATCCTTGAGGAGGGATAGGTGCCTGGCGTTTTACGATGGGAGAAGGAAGGGGGGCATACTTGGTTCCAGCATTTACCAGCTGCTTCATCTGGTCAGTGAACTCCAACATGGGGATGGGGGAAAGAGGGGAGAGCGACGTATCCTTAAAGAGGTCCTCAAAGCTTTCGTGGTTGTCAAAGGGGTTTGAGTTGTTGGACAGGTGAGATGGGGGGTTGAGATTTCTCATCTCCGCTCTTTGGTCTCCCATGGTCAAATCTTTGCTCAGGTGGGGACTGTAGTGGATTACTGCCGCACTTTGTTGTGTCTTCCTCTTGTTTTGGTTCATCTTGTCTCGTGTCCTTGGCAAAGGGAGCAGATGTGTGGCGCAGAAAGTAAAGTAGGCTAGATGTGAACAGCTTTACTCCTGGCTTGTTAAGGAAGAGTCCATCTGCTTTAAAAAGATGTCTGCAGCCCCAGAAAAGGTTAAAATTGTCAATGAACTGCAGAGAATGGTTGGTACATGCATTTGAAAGCCATCTGTTCAGTGCCAGCAGTCTGCTGAATCTCTCAGCTCCTCCTCTGACTGGCGGTATAGGGCCACTGATAAACACCTTTGCTTTTAGGGAGCTGACTGCATTCAGCAGATTCATAAAGTCACGATTCAGCACTTCAGACTCTTGCTTTACAACATCATTTGACCCTATATGCAGTATAATGTTCTTCACAGTTGGGTGTGCTGATATGATATCCTGGATTCTTTGGGTCAAGTCAGACACCATGTCTTTGGGAAAACAGATTTTGTTGGTGGTTTTCCCTTTTGCAGTTGTCCACAGCTGTGTCCTACTAAGTATAGGGGTTGAAGAGGCACTCTGCCTGGGTGGTAATGCAGGCCAGCCGGTCATATCACAAATCTCAGGGCGCTGTGCCCTACCCATTAGTCGTCCTCCCATTTCCCAGGAAAATGATTTACTCTTAGGCTTTGCACCAAAAGTGTTCCAGGGTGGACTACCGCTTGTAGATTTATTATCCGTTCCACAGCCCTCCTGTTTCTTTGTGGTCTTGCTGGTGCTAGTTAGCCATGTGTTAGCATGCTTTTGTCCATTGTTTTGGTTCAGGGGTAAAGTGGTGTTATTTCCACATGATCCGTTCACTTCTACGTTTACTTCTAACCAGTACATTTTGGTTTCCAGAACTGCAATCTTCTGAAGGAGTTTGTAGTAGTCCTCTATGGAGAAGGGTGGCATCTTGCTGCTAATTAGCTTTAGCTACAGTCACTTTAGGACAGGCTTGAGCTATTGGTAGGCCACGCTCACGCAGAAAAATGTTCAAATATGACAATAGCCTACTATGTCTACAAAAAATGTATAGTCCAGTGATTTATAAGTATCCAAGAGCCGCTGCTCATAGTTTCTCTCAGAGGAAAAGCAAGATTATCAGCAGAAATATGCAAGCAGGAGCAAGCAGTAGAGCGTCTGCACTGTAAGAAGCAGGAAGGCAGGAAGGATCTCCACAGTGTCAATTGTGGAGTCACAGAGGGTGATGGGGGCAGGTGAGGCTGAGTTCTTCCTGAAGTTCACAACCAACTCCACTATCTTTAGAGCAATGAGCTCAAGGTTAGTTTGATTGCACCATGTCACCAGGTGATCAGCCTCCCACCAGTACGATGAGGGAGGTGTCGTCCGCAAACATCAAAAGTTTGACGGACTGGTGACTGGAGTTGCAGCTGTTGGTGTACAGGTAGAAGAGCAGCCCGGGGGGATCCGGTGCTGATGGTCTGTGAGTCAGAGACATCCCCAGCTTCATGTGCTGCTTCCTGTCAGACAGTGATAAAGTTCTGATAAATAAAATGTATAAAAATACAAACTTAAAATATGAAACTTAAAATCCTTTGAACAACAACACAATAACAACAACAAAAAATGAAAGCGTGTTGCCAACATGGACATTGTAGAGTCCCCTCTGGTGGACAAACTATGCAACGCCAACACTCATAACATGGTTGAAGGGTGTTTCGTCCGTTTTTATTTTATTCCATTCCATTTCCATTATAAATGCTGATACCGATAGTTTGGAAAATGCCTAATATCTGATTATATATTATCGGCCCGCCGTTCAGGCTCTACTTGTGGGAAAGTGATTGATCTACTCCCCATCAAATCTTTATTATTAAAAATCGGGGAATAAAGATGCCTGCAGGAAGAATTACAGTACCTTTTCACCAAGCGCCAAATCTGAACCAGATAGGATATGATTAGACCAAATCGTAGCCGACACTGCCTAACAGATATGTTTGCAAATAGCACATCTACCAAACTGCCAAACCGCATTCAGCATAATTGTGTTTAATGATGCGATTCAGCGAGGGCAATATATCAGTACCTAGGTATCTGGACTGTTAAACAAAGGGAATAATAGCATGTAAAGCAGTTGTCTTAGCTGCCTCATTCAGTGGGAACAAAGCCAATTTTATAAATAACTCTATAACTAACCAAAAAAGGACCATTCAAGGTGGTCAAACGCCTTCATTGCATCAAGTGATAATACAGCTAACAGGGCTTTAATGTCCACAGAAGCGTCAATTACATGTAGCAGCCGCCGGACGTTATCTGAGGCTAGGCACGACTTAATGAAGCAAGTCTTGTCGCAGTGCACTAGTGATGGAATATAAAACTGCAGGCAACGGGAGAGTACCTTGGCGTAGATTTTAATGTCAGCATTCAGGAGACTAAGGGGCCTATAGTTACTAAATTCAGTTGGATCTTTGTGTATCTTAAGTAGTAAGGAAATTACTGCAATATTCATGTCAGAAAGTGCCCTTCTCCACTGAGAAATTGATCATAGCGAGACGTAGCGGGCCTAGGAGGTCCCAGAAGGCTAAGTATAGTTCTGGTGGTATGTCGTCAAGGCCAGGGGATTTGCCCTGTTACATGCTATGGACAGCAGCCTTGAACTCTTCAAGTGAGAACGGCCTGGACAGATCATTTGCGTCCTCATCAGCAAGGTGAGGCATGTTCAAATGAGCTAAAAAGTTGTCACATTTGCTCTTGTCAAAGGATACGTCGGATATGTAAAGGTTAGACTAAGAACTACGAAAAGTGTAATTGATTTGTGCAATCAGTGGTGACAGCTCTAGGCTGCAATTTAATTAAGAAAATGTCTGAAAATTGTTAATTTGATCTAATTTTCATGGCTAAAAGTCGGCTGGGTCTAGATCCTTGAAAGTAATATCGTTGTCTGGTCCTGTGGATCAAAAATTCTAATTGCTGCTTAAGAATAATGTTAATTTCTTTATTGACCACTTTACGTTGCAGAGCTATATCTTCTGAAATTAAGCAGATGAAGGGTTTTCTAAATTGGCATACGTTTTTTCCAGTTCTTGTAATTTAGATTGTCAAGCTTTACGTTGATCAGAGGCAAATAATGTAGTATTACTTCTGATGAAAACTTTGATTGAATGCCACAATATCCTATGGTCGTCAACCGAGCCAACATTAAAATCTAAAAACTCTCTGAGTTTCTCCACAAACTGCGTCTTAAATCCCTCCTGCTTCAGCAGAGTGGTGTTGAAACGCCATCGCTGTGCACATGAAGACATACAGCTGAACACCACAATGCAGAATACGGTTTCATGGTCAGAGAGGGCTATAGGCAGTAAATTAACAATATGTAAGTCTCGGAAGAGCTTCGGGGACGCAAATAAATAGTCAGTCCTAGAGAAGGACTTGTGACAAGCAGAGAAAAATATGTAGTCTTTCAGATGGGTTAGTCACGCTCCACAAATTTGTGAGCCCAAGACCGTTTACCCAAGCCTGTAATGCAGCTAGTCTCCGAACCACCAGACATGTCTTCAGCTAAATTCCAAACTGCATCAAAATCCTCCCCCCCAACTATAAATAAGTATTCAGATAACTCCAGCGTAATATTAGTAAAGTCACTATATCAATTTTTATCATAACAATTCGGTGGGTATGTGGATAAGAAAGCGATTTTCTTGCCATTAAAGGGGTAATAAAATGATTATATAGAGTATTTCACACTGTTCCTTATGGTCTCCTAATGGGGTATGTAACATTGGTTGGGCTGAAAATGGCCTGGTTGATATTTTATTGGCTCTTATGCATCCCTGTGTTTTGGCCCTATTTGTAACAACAGCTTTTCTTCCAAATATGGTATGCTCATAAATATTTAGATGAGCTGCGCGCTGATTGGTTGAGCGAATTGCCATACACACACATTAGAGATGCTCGCTGATTGGTTGAGCGAATCCCCAATACACACACATTAGAGAAGCGACAGAATCTCATATTCCAGATACTGCAATGTTTCCTTACCAAATTCACTTCTGAGACTTTTTTATGTGAGAAATCAACTATATAAAGCTTACATATGGGCCGTTTTACAAAAATTGATGGCTAATTGCAAATATGGTAAGACTGTGTGTCTGACTTAAGCGGCGGTGCTGCTGCCTCGCCGCCCAGCCAGCCTTCCTTCACAGACCCCGGCCTGCTGTGAGCTCCGTTACGGCTGGCAGCCCTGACAGAGCTCCAGTGCCTGTAACTTCTCTCTTCCTGCTAGCTAAATGGCCCGTTGTGTGAGAGTGAGAGCGCGGTCAGCGAGCTTGTTACACCAGCAATCTCTTACCACATGTTACACACAATGTCACGCCACTTATACAACATCTAACTAAATGTCTTATAAAGCTAACAACGGTGTCCAATTTCAAGTTAATGAACATTTGTGAAGACTAGCTAGGTGTTAAGTCAGCTGCGACTGTCCCTTCATAGCTGTGTGTAGCTACAAATCACGGATAGTTAACTTCATTTTTGGTCGTAATTCGAGTATATTTACAGTTTGAATTTCGTCATGCCACTTATACAACATTTAACTAAATGTCTTATAAAGCTAACAACGGTGTCCGATTTCAAGTTAATGAATTTTTGTGAATTCCAGAGGAATTCTAAGAGGAGGCTAGCTAGCTCCATCCAGCCACAGGCTCTATCACATCCAGCCGCAGGCTCTATCAATGAGACTCGCGGACAAGAGGCGTGTCTTTCACTGATCATTTGTTTAAATAACTCAACACATTATAATTACACACATTATAAGATTAACTGTAACCTGTGGTAAGAGATTGCTGGTGTAACAAGCTTGCTGACCGCGCTCTCACTCACACACACCTGGCATTAGGAAGAGGGGAGCTGCAGGCCTTGGAGCTCTGTCCGAGCACCGGCGTTTAGTAGTCTATTAGCCCACAAAACGGTGACTTTGAGCAAGTATGAAGTGCAGTGGGTTGCCAGCCGTAACGGAGCTCAATCAAGCGAAGTTAAGATCAGTAAGTTATCTTTACTTATTGTTTTGAGTTACAGCCTGCGTGTGTGTGTGCAGATTTATAACACTTCCTTTTGACACTGTGATGATTCTGCAGAAAAAAAGCAAAAACAAACTGCTAAATGACAACCAGGACGAGAGATTAAAATGCTTTTCAGAATTTTAATAAACAAATGTGTCTATTTTTTTTAACCTTTATTTATCCAGGTAAGTCGATTGAGAACAAATTCTCCTTTGCAACGACAAGCTGTCACATTCACACAGTTCCACATTCATACCTGGAAGCTGCCCAATACCACAACAGTCTGATCTGATCACATTCATACCTGGAAGCTGCCCACTACCACAACAGTTTGATCTGATCACATTCATACCTGGAAGCTGCCCAGTACAACCACATTCTGGTCTGATCACATTCATACCTGGAAGCTGTCCAGTACAACCACAGTCTGATCTGATCACATTCGTCTGATCTGATCACATTCATACCTGGAAGGTGCCCAATACAACCACAGTCTGATCTGATCACATTCATACCTGGAAGCTGTCCAGTACAACCACAGTCTGATCTGATCACATTAGTCTGATCTGATCACATTTGTCTGATCTGATCACATTCGTCTGATCTGATCACATTCGTCTGATCTGATCACATTCATACCTGGAAGGTGCCCAGTACAACCCCAGTCTGATCTGCTGCCACTGAGCAGCTCCACTGGAGCGGTTGGAGGTGAAGGGCCTTGCTCAAGGGAACCTCAGTGGTGGTGATGAGGGAGGGATAAGCGCTGCTCTTTCACTTTCCCCACCCAGATTTTATCCTGTTGGTCTGGGGTTGAACCGGCGACCTCCTGTTCACAAGCTCTTTAGCCTTTAGGCCACAATTGCCTAAATCTTGGTTGCTTGAAAGCCAAAGCTGGTAGAACATTTTTTTATAGTTTTTAAACTGTTATTGTTATACGGTCTTCTCCAACTCTTTGTGTTGTAATTGTTTTTGTTTTTTTTACATATATATTCTTTATTATTATCCTCTCATTATGTTCCTTCTCTATTCTCTCTTTCCCCTGTATCTTTTCTCCTTTTCTATCCTCCATCTATTTCAGTGGTTTGTGTGATAACATCATCCAGGACATCATCTACAGCTTTGTGGTCCTGCCCAACCGCATCACCATCCCTCTGGTGGGAGAGGCCGAGCTGGCCCAGCTACGCTTTCCTGTGCCCAAGGTGATATACACAGACAGTTACTTGTAGTTTTGAATCAATAAATCAATTAACTGACCTGTTGGATCAGCGGGAAAGTATTTGATAATAATTTAGTTCTCTGGTTCCATCATCTCAAATGTGATAATTTTCTGCTTAACACTGCTTTATACTGTTTAAAAATGAATATGAATATTTAAAATAATCATTTCTTGTTATTGATAACAGTGTGATTTTGAAATAGCACCAAAAATCCCCAAATGTATCTATAAACTATCTTTAAATCTGAACTTCAGCTGCTCCTCATATTAAATCAGTACACAAATGTCCCTTGGAACAGATCCTATGCAGAGTGTATGGACTGTTCTGTGTCAATTTTAATGGTCCCAAATATTTGTTTTAATAATATTAATTGCTTTGTATTTATTTTACAAACCAGCCAAGGCGCTGCAAATTCATATGAGCTGAAAGCTAACTCACGTGCAGTTGTCGTTGCTTATATATGGAGCCTGCCTGATTAACTTAACAAAAAAGACTCTTTCACTTACTCTTACAGCCCTCATAAATCAAGTTTTAATCAACAGAGCTAACTTACGTCAGCATCTTACAGATCCATGGATGGCTCAAAACATCACTGATTTAATTTCCCCTGACAGCATCATCACACCAAAATTTAGATATAGAGTTTATGGTGTTCTTTATGAGCAAGCAACAAAAATCTTTGAAATTGGTCCAGTATTGAATAAGAACGCTGTAACCTGCGGCATGTAACGGCATCGTCAATTACCATCCACTAAAAGTTCTGTTTTTTATACTGACAGGCTCAGATTGTTCTAAATGTCTGACATTATGGAATGGATCCATACAGAGATAGACCTTTTAGTTAAAGAGTAAGATCCTTTTAGTTTAACCAGAACCACCTCACCAGACTCCATGCAAATAATCAGGACTTTTAGCGTGTATAGAGCCAGCATATTTCCACCAGACTCCATGTAAATTAAAGCTGCGAGCAGCGATGGACGGGCCCTCGCGCCTCTGTGCGCATCTGGGTTACCGGCGTACTCCGCTCCTTGCGACCGTGCATTTGCGGGGCACTCAGACGCCGCAAATTGTCACCAATGAAAAGGGAACTCCCCGCCGAGTTCAACGATACCTCACACAAGACTCTACGTCATACGGTTGATTAGCTGTGAAAAGGGGCATGGCTAATGCATAGGGGGCGGGTCAAACCATCACCAATGAAGAAGGAAGTCTCTGCTGAGTTCAATGATACCTCACACAAGACTCTACCTTAGATGGGTCAGCATTTATTAAAAAGGGCGTGGCTTCAACATAGGGGACGGGCCAAACCATCACCAATGAAGAAAGAAGTCTCTGCTGAGTTCAATGACACCTCACACAAGACTCTCACTTAAACGGTTCAAATCTTATGAAAGAGGGCGTGGTCTGAGTAAGTGGGCATGGTCATTAATATAGGAGGTGGCTCAATATCACATGTAGACCACACATTCTAAATGTAATGTAAATCGGATGATGTTTGTCATATAAGGCGCATTTCCTGTGGCCAGGGAGGGGCGCTATGACCAAAAGTCAATTTTGGCCTGTAGGTGTCCTCAGGCCTGGACCCTTGTCCATCGTGAGAAATTTCGGGCAGATACGACAAAGTACACTCAAGTTACAACAACTTCTTTGTTCATCGCTAAACACTCAAAATGGCCGCCACGCCACGCCCACACTGTCTGACAGAAAGTTTTTCTTTTAATAACTTTTCATCGTTAAGGTGTTGGGATGGTACAGACCAAGTTTGAGGTCCATCGGATGAAATCTCTAGGAGGAGTTTGTTAAAGTATAGCACCTTGACTTTTAGGCCTACTTCCTGTTGCCACTAGGGGGCGCTATAACTTTAAGTAAATATTGGCCTTTATTTGTCCTCAAGGTTGGACTCTCATGAATCCTGAAAAGTTTCGAGCCAGTTGGACAACGTACACTCGAGTTACACCCACTTCCTGTTTCGGCGGCGAAACGCACAAAATGGCCGCCCCGCCACGACCACGCCCTATGACAAAAAGTTTTTCTTTAACAACTTTTCATCTTTAATGTCTTAAGATGGCACAGACCGAGTTTGAAGTTGATCGGATGAAATCTCTAGGCGGAGTTCGTTAAAGTACGACATGTGGAAATGGCCAAAATCGCACTAATTTCGAACATTTAATTCAAAATGGCGGACTTCCTGTTGGGTTTAGGGTATGGTGTCAGTACCCGATCCGTTCCAACTGCACAATCCGTTCTGCGCATGCGCAAGATGTTCGCGCATGCGCTGTGGTACGATGCTTTACGACACTACCCGATCGGTTCCCACACTAGCCTCCACCGGGAAGCTAACGTTAGTTTAGCTAATAGCTTATTCGCGTTAGTTTAGCTAATAGCTAATTCACATTAGTTTAGCTAATAGCTAATTCGGGCAGACCGCTAGGTGATTATAGCGGTCTGCCGTTAGCCTCCACTGGGAAGCTAACGTTACTTTAGCTAACAGTTCATTTGGCTAACCGCTAGCTGATTGTAGCGGTCTGCCGTCCGTCAGCCTCCACAGTTAAGCTAACGTTAGTTTAGCTAACAGCAAATTCGGCTAAAAGACCCTCAAAATAAAACTTCAAAACAAACGTTAACATATATAACAGCTGTTACGTCAGTTCTACTTTACTTGTGCTCATTTAAAATACAATCACTCAATACTTGTCTTTATTGTTACTGTAAAGTCTTAATTTTGCTGTAGCCTGCTTTTCCCATTATGTTTGACTTAACGTTATTTTAGACTGAATCTAGCTGTCCGTTCTGCCTGCACGATCCGTTCTGCGCATGCTTTATTTGTCGGCTAGCGGTTAGCCGAATTAGCTGTTAGCTTGGGTGGAGGCTAGCGTGGAACAGATCGGGCAGGTCGTAAAGCGTTATTATCATCTGCTCATGCGTGAACATCTTGCGCATGCGCAGAACGGATTGTGCAGGTGGAACGGATCGGGTACTGACATATGGCTCTAATGAAGTTTTTTGTACATCTTGACATGTTACATATGTGTACCAAGTTTCGTGAGTCTACGTTAAACGCACTGCAGGGGCTCAATTTTCTTAACATTCTAGGGGGCGCTAGCGAGCCATTTTTGTGCGCCTATTCCCGAAACCCTTAAAATACGTAAATGTTCACCAGACTTGATGCGACCGCCAAATTTGGTGAGTTTTTGAATATATTAAGCCCCTCAAAAAGCCAATTCATTTGACGGGAAAATAATAATAATAATAGAAAGAAACAAACAAACAAACAATAATTCCTTCAGTTTCAATAGGGCCTTCGCTGCTGTCGGCGCTCGGGCCCTAATAATTCAAAAAATTTGGTGAGTTTTTGAATATGTTAAGCCCCTGTAAATAATCAGGACTTTTAGCGTGTATAGAGCCAGCATATCTCCACCAGACTCCATGTAAATAATCAGGACTTTTAGTGTGTATAGAGCCAGCATATCTCCACATGTAAATGGGTGAATTAAGGGTTTATTTCAACCAAACCAGAGTGGTGATTGTTGGAACAGTGGAAATATGAACCAAGACGGCTTTTGGTAGTTTTATTTAGTTTCTGACGACTTTTGAATGAAGTGTGTTTTACGATCATAAAATTACTGTTTATTTAAATAATGTTGTCGGACACTAATAATATTTTGAGCATGTCAGTCAATACTAGCAGCCAAGATGACACATTTTACTGCTGTTAGCATGTAGCTACATGCGACAATGTTAACACCGCAGTGGCTTAAATAAAGAAAACACTCCAGTCCTACCTGCCTGGAGCAGATGACCAATCATAGAAGGCCGGCTTAGAGTTGCGTAAGACTTTTTTTTTTAAGCTGAGAGTAGAAAAAACCAGAGCGTTCAGAATAGTTGGAAATATGAACATTTTGGCTCACGAGGGTTTGTCTACAATAGGTTTACCTCATTATTTGAATGTTTTGGCCACGTTTAACATGAAAAATCCAACATTATAACATTGTAGATATGGCAGAAAACTTTAAACTTCTTGAACCCTTGAACTATAAAATTAATTCAGAGATGGCCTGTTTTTACCTCCTCTGTTTCTTGACCTCCCTCCTCTCCTGGTCCAGCCTCATTTTAGACTTTTTTTTTTTTTTTTTTTTTTACTCGTTTGTCTCCTCAGGGCGTCCTTAGGATCCACTTCATCGAGGCTCAGGACCTGATCGGTAAAGACACGTTCCTAGGAGGGCTGATCAAAGGCAAGTCAGACCCATATGGAGTCATCCGGGTCGGGACCCAACTCTTCAAGAGCAAAGTCATCAACGATACCGTCAACCCAAAATGGAATGAAGTGTACGAGGTGAGCGAGACAGTTTGACAGCAGCATCAATCTGAGTTAAAGAGCCCTTATTATACTTTTCTCTTATAGTGTGTGATAGAGTTTTCTGTGTATGTAATAGATATATAGTACAAAAAAACACATTTCACTCCAAATGGAGCTTTGTCTCCCACAGACAGCACTTTTTCGCCTCGCTGACATTTCTTTTTGAAATTCCTAAATAGTGATGTCACTAATTGAGAATGCTAGGCCAGATTTGTATGTGCTACCAAAAAGTGCTGTCTGAGCAAGCACAGCCCGCCCAGTGGCTTGTTAAATTTGGTTGACCAATCACAACAGAGTGGGCCAGCTGACCAATCAGAGCAGACTGGGCTTTTCAGGAAGGCCAAGAGCTTAGTTAGTGTTTCAGACGAAGAGCGGCATCAATATATGAGAAACATATTTGTTTTAAACATAAAAGCATGTAAACCTATTCTAGTAGAACCCAAGCATACAAATATGACAAAATAATGAAAAGTATATATTCAAATATGAAAAGGAGTATAATAGGGGTTCTTCAAAGTGGGAGGAAAATATATGTTTTATTATTTTATGTACATTTTTATATCATTTATTTATTTCATTTTGGCCTCCTGCATCCAACAATACAGCATACATGGATGCTATGAACATAAAGAACCTTACTTTTTGGTACACTTTAAACAGCAGTGTGTGTGAGGATCAAATGTATTTTTTTAATATTTTCAGGCCTTGATGTACGATCACTCAGGACAGAATCTGGATATTGAGCTGTTTGATGAAGACACTGATAAAGATGACTTTCTGGGAAGGTACAGCTTCTTTTAAAACATCAAAACTTCACCTCATTGCCAGAAGACACCTTCACCTACTCCTTCACCCTGCTCTGTTTCCTTCTCTTAACGTCCTCTGACCTTTGCTAAAGTGGCTTTATGGAATTTTCAGTCTGTGTTGTTTAGACTAAAGCGATAGTGTTTTTACCACACCTGCTGTCCTAAAGCTCTTTTCTTTACTGCTGTATTTCCCACTATATTACCATTATTAGTGTTACGGGGAGGTCATACTGTTGCATTATGAATGTTTTGCTCAGACAGAAAATCATTAATTTACAATAAGAGAATACATTTCAAGTGTTCATACGGTAACTTAGCCTACTTAGAAAATAGTAGGCCAACACAAATGCAGAGTATAGGGGAAACCTCCACGCTAATGGAAGGGGAACCTTAGTTATATGTTGGCTACTGACGTACAACTCCATCGCACATTGTTATGTCATGAATGAAAAAGACATTACATACCTGAGGGCCAATTCAGGGAAGTTTTTTAATTATTTACAGTCCCGTAATGGTCTCCATCTGTTGAAAGCCCAACCCAAGTTGGCTCGCCCGTGGACCTTTGTTTAATTTCCTTCTTTCCTGTGATGGTCCTGCCCCGATAGATAAAATAACATTAAAATACAATTAGACCTATATAAAGAATTCTCCTGCTACATTTGACCTGGCTCAACTGGCTGGATACTAATATAGGCTTTTCTGGTGTAACAAAGAAATCTGTGACCCGTCAGAATGTGTTACTGTAGCACCATCTACCTGCCGTAATCATTTTGTGACTTTGCGGGAAAAATCTAACTTCTTCACTGTTAGTCTTGTTTGCTGTTACAGGTCATTTGAGACTATTGTTTGAAAAATGACTTCAGAAACATTAAAAAGTTACATATAGTCACTTTAAACTCAAAAGACACAAACAGTGTATTTCTGTCACTTATAATTTATGATCCATGAGTTAAGGCACTTTTTTGTTGACGAACAGCTGAACATAAAGGCTCAGTAATTTATGGATTAACTGAGTACCTTATGTGTTCTGTATATTGGGTTTCTCTTGTCTTTTACAAATCATATTTGTCTTAAAGAGTGTGTATGTAATAGGATTCCACACTCCATTTACCTGGTAGTAGTTTTTCCTCTAAGGACCGAGAGGAGCTTCTACAGTGAATGGTGTTTAACAAGTGCAACGTTGTGTGTCTGACTTTAATTTCCAGCAGAACCCATTAACTGTGAGAACCACGCAGTGCCTGAACCTCGCTCAGTCAAAGTTTTGTGTTGTTTGTGAATTGTTTTTCAGTCTGATGATCGACATGGCCGAGCTCAAGAAGGAACAAAAAGTTGATGAGGTAATCTCCTCCTCTTTTCAGTGCATTCAGCAGCCATCCATTTTACACTCAAATACTTAAGTAAAGCAGGAGATGTTGTATAGGGAAATCGTTGCTCCTATGTGCACATTACTCTAGTCTTTCCACACTGCACTTACAAGAGGTCAGCTATCACTCACACTCACGTTTATATATATATATATATAAATAAATCAAGTAGTAGTTTGGGAAATTGGGAAGGCACTGGCTCAGATCTGGAGTTGGTCCCTGGGCTGTAAATGGCTGCCCACTTCTCCCTTAAGGGATGGGTTAAATGCAGAGAATGAATTTTGCTACATGTATGTCTATGTGACAATAAAGTACCTTTACCTCTTAGCGACTTATACATATATTTAAATTAGGGCTGTCAAATGATAAATGTTTTCTTAATCGCTGAATTTCTATAGTTAATCGCGATTAATCGCATGTTTTATCACATGATTTCTATTATCTTGCATTTCAGAAGTGTTTTTAAGTACATATTAACAATGGAAAGCAAT